>NW_017534630.1:271922-377347 GCF_001853355.1 Bactrocera latifrons
ATTTGTTTCGAAATAAAATTGAGCTAATTCCAAAACAATATAGGCAATAGTTTTTCCAAAAAAAAAAAAAAAAAATAACATAATAATAGTAAAACAATAAAAATTGC
The DNA here is from genome assembly GCF_001853355.1 of Bactrocera latifrons. Classification (NCBI taxonomy): domain Eukaryota; kingdom Metazoa; phylum Arthropoda; class Insecta; order Diptera; family Tephritidae; genus Bactrocera; species Bactrocera latifrons. The sequence goes on from NW_017534630.1 coordinate 272,030, forward strand.
AGACAATATTATTGCATAATATCTGAGTTGCATCTGTAGAAGCTTAATTGTTATGAAATCAATATGAAAAACAGAAAAAAGTTTTACCGCATTAATGATAATAATATGTAGTAATGATATTAATACAAAAATACATTTAATTTAACTTAGTTATTATTCTTATTTTTTTCGAATAATTTCAAAAATTTTGACAAATAGTATTAGTTTTAAACTTTTTTTTTTATTTAATATTTTTAAAATTTTTTTCTGAGCTCAATTTATACGAAATTATATAATATTTTAAACACTCAATCCCCCACAATCAATGCCATTTTATATCAAATTGGCTACCCTGTACTTTGAGACGCATATATGCTCACATAACACAATTGGCGCTCTCCCATTATTTTTGTTCTCTAGGTGAGAGTTGCCGCCAAGGCATGTGAAACGAGTGGCCGCTTATAAACGCATATATACACATAAACTCATATACATCGTCATCTAAAATGCAAAATAACATAATATTACTTTTCAAAAGTTTACAAGCAAAGGAAAAACGATACAATAGAAAACACTCATATTGAAACAAAATTTGAGTTTTGGTTAAAAAATGGTTATATATTATTTATAGTTGAGAGCGGAAGCTGAAAATTTACTTTTATGATACATATGTGTATATAATATGATGTAGTGAATCGTAAGCCATAAAAAGCTCAATTTCGATTTTTTTGATGATACGTTGTTTTCATTTTAAGTGACGATATATAATATATTACATGTATGTACATACGATGAATTAGCAAAGTAGCCTTATGTACCAATACATTCGTATGTATATATACTAATATATATTCGTATATGGATATTGTATAGCAGCATGTTCATTGTGACAGAATTTGTTTCTTGTTATCTTGTCTGCGATATCGTTGCCAATCGTGCCCCCACACAAATCAGCTTATACATACGTATTTATTTTGAAGGAGAGGTGGTGAACTAGAGGTGTGCGTTACTTGAACACGCGCTGCTGACATTTTTCTTTCTTTATGTCTATTATATATATTTTTACTAGTATATACTTATGGAATGATGGAAAAATTTCTGATTGACAACGAGGTAGTTTACTGGGCAAGGAAAGTGGTCTTAGAGGTCTTATGCCCAACTATTATTTTTGAAAGCCCTCGGTAATATTTCACGCAAGAACAGAAGTCAGACAACTGAAACAGCTAAAGGTCATTCGAAAACTATTGATTCTTCATGGATTCAACCAATTTAATTAAAGAGAGTTTTTAGAGCTAAAGTTTGGACAAGTCAGAAAAATATATTATAAGACCTTTGTATGCACTAAAATATTACATGAAGTTTAAAGGCATGCTCTACTCAAAAGCGAGTTTTCAAAATCCCAGATAAAGAGGGTTTTACTTGAACCCTATGAAAGTTATAAATATTTTTTTTTTTTTTTTTTTTGAACACACATGATCCAGATTTCGTCCCCCATAAGCAAAGCTCTTCGATCCGTCAGTGCAAAACATGTTTTTATACATACACTGTGACAAAAAATCACCCGGAAATTGCAAATAAATTTATCAAAAACGGTCGGGAAATCGTTGAGGACATGCCTGATTTTGGAGGACTTTCCTGTTCACCAGATTTTGCTCCGTGTGATTTTTTCTTGTTCTTCAAATGGAAATTGCAGCTACATGGAACCCGTTTTTGAAGATATAAAAGAAAATTCGCTGAAGGAACTGAAGTCCATCCTCAAAAGTGCTTATGAAAAGTGTTTCGAGGATTGGAAAAATCGTTAGTATAAGGGTATTACATCGGGTGGGTATTACTTTGAAGGCGGCAAAATAAATATTGACGAATAATCAGATGTTTTGTCTTTTATTTACAATTTCCGGGTACTTTATGGTCACAATGTGTGTATATGCTGCTTTAGTTTTCCAAACAAATAAGTTCTTCTAGCATTCTAGGAGGTTAGGCAGCAATGCGAAAGCTGAAGATAGTTCAGTGTGCTGCTCAGCGTTGACCGACGTGGATTGCTTTTGTGGAACTTTTGTACAGCTGGTATGTAGAAATATAGTGAGCACTACATAAATACATACGTGTGTGTGTTTGGAGAATATTTACACATTGGTGATACATATTTACATACCTATATGCATATGTTTTTATTTATGTGGCTGCTTGGAATATTTGAAGTAGCAATTGCGTAACACACAGTTGATCAATTGTTATTGCTTCTCGATTATAGTTAATTAAACCGTAGGGAAAATGGCACTACGTATCGTCTTCACAATGCCCGTGACCAAGGCTATGAGCCAAACTTTGGTGCGTGCCATGTCATCACAGGCCGTTGCCTCCAAGAATGTTGGCTTTATCGGACTCGGCAATATGGGCGGTCATATGGCTAGCAATCTGATCAAGCAGGGTCACAAATTACATGTCTTTGATATATCGAAGCAGGCTTGCGACAATTTGAAAGCCAAGGGCGCCACAGTCTATGATAAGACCACCGATTTGGCGAAGAACTCTGACTATGTGATCACCATGTTGCCCAATAATGATATTGTGTGGAAGGCTTACAACGAAATGACTGCGGATGGTGTTAATAAGAACACTGTCTTCATCGATTCATCCACCATCGATCCCAATTTGGTCAGAGAGTTGCAGAAGTTTATTAGCGAAAAGGGTGCGCGCTTTATTGACGCACCCGTATCGGGTGGTGTACCTGGCGCTGAGCAGGCCACACTGACATTTATGGTTGGCGGTACGAAAGATGAATACAACACAGTCAAACCCATTCTGGAAGGTATGGGCAAACGTATAACATACTGTGGCAGCTATGGCATGGGTCAGGCGGCGAAATTGTGCAACAACATGATGTTGGCCATTTCCATGATTGGCACATCGGAGGCCATGAATTTGGCCATACGCCAAGGTTTGGACCCACATGTATTTGCCGAAATCATTAACTCATCAACTGGCCGCTGCTGGTCGTCGGAGTCGTACAACCCAGTGCCCGGCGTGACACCCACTGCACCGAGTAATAGAGACTATGCTGGCGGTTTTTCCACCGATTTGATTACTAAGGATTTGGGTCTGGCTGGCGGTGTGGCCACGGCGACAAACACTCCCATTCCTTTGGGCGCTCTGTCTCATCAGATATACCGTACACTGAAAGCTCACGGCTTGGGCAACAAGGATTTCTCGGTTGTCTATGAATTCATGAAGAATGAGGCCAACAACTAAGGAGGCGTTTAGCTTTAAATTGCAAGTATTCTTAACTCTACTTGTGACATTTTGAATTCTTACCAGAATTGCATTTATTGAAATATTTTTCTATTAAATTTTATATACTTGTACATCTAATTGTATGTAAATTTAAGTGTTGAGCATTTTTTTTATTAAAAATTAAAAAATAAAAATTTTTCTAAATTCAAAATTTATATTAGTACATACGATATATAATGTACATATATAAGAATATCGTAAGAAACTCTTACGATGCGTGGGTTGGGACTTAGAATTGTTGGTATTTTCAAGAACTCAGCTTATCGGCATGGCTCTCTTATCAGTTGGACTGCAGATATTAAGATTTTTAAATTTATATAGACCAGCATTTGCCAACTACACATGTCTACGCAACTGCCTGTATATATGAAATAAATCTGTATGTTTGAAACTAGGTGTGTTGTACACTGCTAAAGTATACATAAAATATCCACAGATAGAGTAAAGACTTAGCAACTTTTCTCCACATTTCACTTATCAAACATTTTTGCTTAATACCACATACATAACGTAGCGAGAGAGCGCAAGATCTCATGCTAAGTGAGAATTTTCGGAATAAACATTTCAATATAATGCCAAACTTTAAATTCAAGAAGCTCTTTCATAAAGTTTATTTTATATTTTTTAAGTTTTCAAAATGAGATGTGAAAATAACTTCACATTTTTTAATGTTTTTTTTCGAAAAGCTTAGAAATGCGAAAGCTTTTTTCAAATAGAAAGCTTTTCATAAATTCCTACTGTCAGTGCTGCGTACAACAAAACTGATTTGATAAGCGATCACGCCATTTAGTGTGTATATAATTTAATTTAAAAGTTTTGTAAGCAACAAATAATTGCATAGCGAGAAGCTTTTCTTCGTTCGTGTGCTGGTGTTGATCTTGCCTACCTAACTCAATAAAATGCAAGTAAATTTTAAACATAAAAATTAATACTAATGTCGTCGTCCGATTATGAAAATAAATATTATAATGTAACGTAAAACAAGGACATGGAGTTATTAATATTTAGTTTATTAAATAGTGGCTGGAGGAAGGAAGTGCATAACATATGTACTTGTATATATGGAGATTCTTATTAGGGAGTTATATCCACTTGCAAGTAAGAAAAAAAAATGCTTTGATTTATTTTTTATTGATTATACATTTTGACAAAAAACGACTCGTACCAAGGAGAATAACGTAAACAGGTCTCTTTGGATATGTTTAGTCGTGCGAAGTTCGATCCCATATTCATGAAGAGTATTATATAATAACTACCGATGAGACATGAGTATATGATGGTAAATGCATTACATGTGGTGGGGACTACTTTGAAGGCAAAGTAAATATTGATGAATAATTAAACATTTTTCATTTTATTTACAATTATTTTTTTGTCACAATGAATTTTTAATTTTTTTCTTTTGTCTCAATGAATATAGAATATAACTAAATAAAAATAAAGTACAGACATAGAATTTAATGTACTTTAATAATCGCTGATTAATTTTTTTTTTAATTTTGCATTCTTCTGGTGTTGTAGCCGGTCTGACGGGGACGAAAAATTATTCTGATTAAAATTATCTCAAATTTAAAAAGGTTTAGAAAAAGTTAAAGATCGGAGATATGGCAAAATTTTTCGATTTGCGACTTCCAAAAAGAAGTAGTTTTTTTTTTTTTGTGAAAAAATTACCATTCGGAGTTGATCAAAAAATCGAAATTTTTATCAAAAACTTTATTTGTCAATAATTACCTGACAAAAAATATATCTAAGAGTGAAAATTTGAGGTCGATGGGCTCAGGCGTCTCGGAAGAATTTTTTTCACCGACTTCAAAAACAAAGCTTTGAGAAAAACGCTTTTAACTTTTTTTATTTTTCCCAATATCTTTGAAACTATTTTTGGATTCGGGTATTGTCAATTTTTCGGACATGTGATTAGTGTTATTGACCTAATACTTGCGAAGTTGTATTATTAGAATCAAAAAGCAGAAGAAGTTTTCATATTTATGTTTTCTTTAATGGGTATTAATCAAGTACAGCGTTTATCAATAGGCATGACATGATTATGACAATTGGTGGCGGCAATGTTTGCTTACAGTTCACGTTTTCCGCTGGCTAATGGCTTCGTCAGCAAAAAAAAAATTTGCCGCCATTGGGGTGAGTCAAATCCTCGTTTGGCTCAGGAAACGCAATTACATCCCCAAAATAAACTGTTTGGTGTGGATTGCGGTAAAGTAGCAGCATCGAGCCTTATTTCTTTCGAAAAACAACGCTTAGAACATGATGTTGGCCGACCTTCTTTCCCCGAATTCGATGAAGTCGCATTGACCGATCGCTATTTCTACCGGATTGAATGAAAAAAGTTAAGAAACACCAACACCAACAGTGTTTCCCGCTCTGTTCCCTTTCCAAATCAAAGTAGTAATAATGTAGAAGCTTAAAGCTTAAACGATTTTTTCATGGCCGGATTGGATTTTGTTTGTGATATTTACTCCAAAGAGTTCAAATTTTTGCAATTTTTGGATTTGGGTTTTTTTTTTTTTTTTTTTTTTTTTTTTTTTGATAAACGTTTAGTAAAATCAAATCTTAGGGTTCTAATTTTATTTTGCAGTAAAATAAAATAAAATTTTTCTTTTAGAATTTTGTTGATGTTAATAGTTTAATGGTGCATAAGCTTCGTGTGCGGTTAAAATAAATGTTTTCTTACTCGCTAATAAAAAGTGTACCTGAAAAATTAATGTAACTGTACATTGCTATAATATTAAGTAATAAGTGTTTACACTGCTGGGACAATTAGCAGGAATACTGGCTTCAATTAAGCTTAAGAAATTTGTTAACTAAATTCGTGTGCCTATTAAATATGAGTCTAATAAATTTATCTCTTAGAAAATATCACAAATCTTGTAACAAATCGCTTAAATAATATTTGAATATCTATGCTAAGTATAAATTTCAATATAATTAGGTATGTGCTAGCATTTTTTTGTTTTTGGTATTAGTTAATTAAATTTTAATTTGACAATCCGAATATTATGCTATGTATGTTGTTAAAAAAATTAATTATTTATTTTGTGAAAAACATTTAGGTATGACTTAAGTGGAATTAATAAGTACTTAAGCAACTATGTTTGTATTTACAGTTATACTAATACAATTTTCGAGTGAAATAGTTTTAGTAAAGTGCTAAGAATTGGTTTTTTTTTTTTTTTGGTTTTTGTAAATAGTGTAGTTTGCTCTTTTTAATAAATACCGTAAATACTTATATGAATGATTGTTTGAGTGTATATTTATAAGTAAAAATATTAATTATCAGTTAATTTCATCAGTAATCAACAGTTAATTGCATAAGTTTAAATATCATTTATCATTAATTGTGTAAGCTTTGGAACTTGGAAGTGCCTTTTTTTGGATGTGTTTTCAATAAATTGCTTAAGTTTTCGAAAGTTCACATTTAAGTCAATCATTAAGTTTAGTTTAGTAAAGTCATCATTTAATTTTGTTGTTGTTTTTTTGTTGAGATTATATGCTAAAGTATGTGGATCACTTATAGTTTACACAATTTTTGCTAATTTGATTTTTTTACGCCTTTACCGTAAGCTTTATTCAGTTGCTGCTTCAAGTTGTCACGACTTGCTTTGAATATGTTGCGCACGGAGCGTGTTCTTGCGCTGCCAACATGTTGCGGCAACATGCCACCGTCGGTGCCAGCATCATTGAAACCAATTTGCTGCGACACGGTCGTGCTCTGGAATTGTTGCAGCGCACCAGTGGCATCTAAATTGGCAATGGACTATGAAGCTTTGAATTTTTTCTTGGGATTATTGCGCGACTGATCGGTGGGCGCTGTGGGTGGCAGTTCACGGAATTGATTCTGAAAAGTCGAAAGTCGAAAAAAGTCTGGCATTAAAAAGCTTCAAAGCCACATAAAACTGAAGCTGAGATACTCACGATTTGTTCATCGTCTGGCACACGTGATAGGAAGTCCAACAGCTCATTATTCGGTATCGTGTTTGGGCGTAGAATGCGTCGCGAGAACTTCATAATGCCCCAGAAGAGTAGCAGAAAGCGTATGGGTATGAAGTGCAAGACCACAATACCGCCAACTAGCAGCGCCACTGCGAGCCACGTTAGTTCCGGGACGGAAAAATTAAAAGTACTAGACGTAAAAAAATTTAGAAAATTCAATCGTAGTCAAAATATTTTGTACGGTAGATGTTGGGTGAGAAAAAATTTTGTAACATTTCCTATACCACTTAAATTATAAAAAAAAAAAGATTAAATAAGAAAACTTGGATTTTTATATATTGGATGAACACATAATTTTGTTAATAATTTTTAGAGTTGCTACCAGGTTAAAATTTCGAATTTTTGGAGCATATAAAATATGGCAAAACTATCCACATTTATACTGCGTTAGCAAATTAAAAAATGTTATTGTGAGAAACTATAAAGGAAAGATATTATAGTTTTACAGTTGCCACCTAATTGTGATTTCAACAATAAGACATGAAATAAGAAACCCTGATTTTTTATTGTTGGGTGCGCAAAATTTTTAGTAGTTATTTTTAGAGTTGCCACCTGGTTTAACTTTAAAGTTGTTGGGGCATATAAAATATAACAAAACTTTAAATGTAGGTAATGAATGAGCAAACACATTTTTTTATATTTTTAGAGTTGCCACCTGTTTTAAAGTTCAAATTGTTGGAATTGTCGAGACCTTATTTAATATTTAATTAAAAAATATATAAAATATGAAAAACAAGAATTTTGGTCATTGGATGAGCAAATACATTTAGTAATAAATTTTAGAGTTGCCACCTCGTTTAACTTTAAAATTATTGAAACAAATAGAATTTGCCAAAACTTTAAATGTAGACATTCCTTGGGTAAAAATATTTTCAGAGTTGCCACCTGTTCTAAAATTCAAATTGTTATAAAATGTAATATAATATGAAAATTATTTTGTGAAAAATTGGAAAAAACGTTTTTTTATTTTTGGAGTTGCTAAATAAATTTTAATTTAAGTAAAAATATATAAATTATTAATCATGCCGCCAGGTGTGCAATCCTATAGGGTATTTCAATTGTATACCCGAAAATTTAGTATATATATACTATATAATATATTCACTCTTGCAGAAATTAGGATACAAACAGCTAGTTAAGAAAACAATAAGTCTTAATGACGTTGCCAGTTTATTTTAAAAAATATTGTAAAGAAATAAAATTAAAATTTTATCTTTAATACTTAAATTTTGAATAATTCTGGAAACTGCCGAGACCTTTTATAAAATATAGAACTCTTGAAAGTGTTAGTATACATATCTTCCAATCTAACTTTATCTTGTTCGTGTATCAAAAGTTTTGGCAATGCGAACCGAACCTTTTACCGAGAGATCAATATTTTTAATTCTTTAAGTTCGATATTTGTTAGAAACCCAAAATTGTTCAAGCGAGCAATTCGTCTTCAACGACCCTAACTTTAAGAATAGAATGGGATGTAGGAGTATTTTCTTTAGTGTCAATTCTTATCTTCATGAGTAATCGAAAGCTTGCCTAAACACCAAGCCGATCTAACTTCCCCCCACTCACACCTGCACACGTACACATGTAATTTGCACTTACTTTTTAGTGCTTTCGCCGAGCGACGCCAGATAGCCAATCGTGTTTTGCACCGTTTGAGAGACTTCCTGTATGGTTTGTAGACGCTCTTTAATCGATTTCTTCTCCTCCTTCTCCTTATCATCGTCATCATCCTCATCGTAGTCGTAATCATAGTAGCCAGCGGCAGGATCATTACTCGTACCGGTAATCATGCGCACCAACCAGTTTCTGTAAGAGCATAAATAATGAAATGTAAATACTTGCAATTATATAAAATATTGAAAAAACGGCAACGCACTTGATTATGATTAGCAGCAAGACTAATGGCACAGTCGCCAAATTGCCATAGACGCAGGCCAATATCCACAGAGCAAAAGCGATGGCTGAGCGCAGCGGTGACTCCCATTCAAAGCAACTTCTGCGAATGGAAAGTGAAAGAAAAAGCAATCGATACGTAAAACACATGATGTATTTAACTTCTTAATTTCAGTTTATTACTTACTGTACGTAACGCGCCGCATCCAAAATATACATAATTATCACTTTCAGTCTGTTGACGTTTCGTAGAAAGAGTTGGCGCTTGAATTTCGCTTCCTGTTGTATCAGTTTCTCCTCTTTCGGCTGTAATATACGACAAATGGCACGCACATCATTCCAAAGTACGGTCATCTCAAGGCAGATCTGTGGTGTGAAAGAAAAGAAATAATTCAGTTATACTTGAGGAAAAGTTCTGTGGAAGTCAGTAGGTTTGCGAGGTCCACTAAAATCCAAAATGTTGGTAATCGAAACTTACCTGTGGCGATAATCCTTTGGCCCGCGCGCAAAGATTTTTGTCTTTTAGAGTATACCAGCGTTTGACACCATTTTTGATGCGCAGTAGTGGAATTGCAAGCTTCCCCAAAAATTCGACGCGATGATCGCGATCTTCGTCGTAGACTGTTATCTCGAGTACTTGTGTGACGTCCTTGACATTGCTGGTGGACAAAAAAATATCGAAAAATTTTTTGGGATCAAAAGTTTTAGAACTGAGCTTCTTTATTATAACAATAACTATTGTTTACGGTAAGCCATACCGAGCTTTTGCCACTATTTAACTGTATAAGTTCGAAGAATATAAGTTTTGGAAGCACAAATTAATAGAAAATTCACTAAACTTTCGGTTTGTGACACTTAACATTACCATAAAATTCTAAGAAACCATACATAACTTTCAAACAAAGTTTTTTTTTATCTTAATCAAACTCATAAATCATAGCCCCTATTCAAATATTTTAATACTCACAAGGTAAAAATTTTATTCCACGTCGGCGTTAACGTCTTATATTCGGTTTGTGTCTGTAAGCGCGCATTACCCAACTCGAGCACACAAAATGGGTCGGACTTGCCGCCGATGTCAGCTGCCGCCAAACCCGTCGCACCGAACACTTTCACTGTCAGATGTCCGACATCGCGTAAATTCTGAAAACAACGATGCCAACGATAACGATCGCGCATGATTTTCATCTCACGTGGATCCTCCTTGTACGCTTTGAGATCGGTAATTGTTTCTAGCGCGGTAGTGCCGCTTATGGTCAACATAAGAAACACTTCACCGGAACAGTCTTCAAAGGCACGCCAAATGCCATGTGTGGTCTCACGTTGGAACACGCTCAAATCAATGTTGGCTTTGCCGTAGAGCGCATTGCGATTCCAAAGCGAGATTTCCAGATTTTGGTCATCATCGAAGAGATGCAAATCGAATTGTTCCAGCCAACGTTCGGTCCAGGAAGACTTACTTTTGTACTTCTCATTGCCGAGTCTGACGTATGAAAGGAGAGAGAGAAAAAGAGGGAGAAAAAGAAAAAGTTATCAAAAAAGTTTCAGTTTTTTGGTTACTAAATGCAACATTTGGTGATCTTTATTGTACCCACCTAAATTTAATATGTATATCGGTGAGTTTGCTACCATCGTCGGCCAATGGCAGATCTTTGGCTTTGACCAACAATATCGTGACGACCGAGCTCCAGATCTGTGATTTCAAACGCTTCGATGATTCGGCCAATTTAGTATTGCGCTGAAAGTGCTGCGAATAAAAATAGACATTGCAAAAATTCGTTAGACAGCAAAAGTCAACTATATTATGTAACCAAATTTAATGAATCCGTGCGTCAACAAGGTCAGCTGGAGCAGGAAGTATTAAAAAAAAAAAAAAAAATCAAGTGAATTTGCCGTGTCCAATTTGACCAACTAACCCACTAAAAACTCAACACGCTAGCTGTCTCTCAACCCCGTTTACACTCGCTCCCATACCTCCATTAACTCACTGAACTCCATTTGCAGTCGTTGCCGCACGACGGAGCGTTTGCGTCGCAGCCGTTGCATCAACAAATCCGACGTGCATTTACCCAGCGGCCTGCTGCTGCCAGCCACTTGTAGACTGCTGCTTTTCTTGGTTTTATCCACCGTCCGATTTGAATTGTCTGTGATTTTAATGCTATTTGAATTGGCGTAAAACACGACGCTATTTTTCCCGCACGTCTTCTCGCTACTATTATCACTGCTGCCCGTTGTATAGCTCTCCATTGCGGAAGCTTGAGGAGTCAGCAAGTTGATTTCAAGATTTCGAATAAGAAAATATATTTTTTTAAACCGCTTTGACTGAAAATTGTTTTAGAAATAAATTTCACAGATTTTTTCTTCACTTTTGGTTTTAGTTTTTTTTTGTGGAACGCACGCGTCACAAATTTATTACCGACGCCTGAGTCTTTTCGCGCAATACTAATTTCAAGTCGAACCCATTTGCTTGCTTACTCAACTACTGGAGCGGTGTAGATAAAGCTTTGGCTTGCAACAGCGACTAATTTACGCTCTGTCGATAATACAACTACTATATTACAATAATGTATGCGTGCCCTGTAGGAAATGAAAGTGTTTTGCAATTTAACGCTAAACATATTGGGTAGATGAAAAAGTCTTTTCGTATTCCTACTGAAATTAAACCTGGTTAATCTTTTCCATAATTTCATCGCGTGTTTCTACGATAGGTCGACCGGAGCGAGATGCAACTTTCGCGAGCGAATCATTGCTATGCTAATCGAACTGATACAGGATCGTCTCCGTAAACTTGACAAATTTCATTGGTGGCTTGTGTGGGGTTCTTCCTTTTTTTATACAAAAATTTTCAAATAATAACGAATTTCTTCATTATTTTCCCCCATATTTGAATAGCTGTAACTTTGTCTAATTTCTCAAATTTAATTTTTTTGTTAAGCTTAATCTTTCCAGCACTATGTGGTATGACACAATGTGATTGGTAGCACTGGAGATATACGACTGAAATGACATCTATTGATTTTTTCGACTGAAATTATAATTTAAGCTTGGCTCAGGCCTATTTCAGAAACAATAGCTTAATTTCCAATATGAAGAATTAATATTTGATATGATATATAATATAAGTCAACTCGTCTATTGCTTTCCCGCAGGGTATTTACTATTTCTGTAAGCGAACATGCATATACGCACTCGTATGTAAGTAAATAAACGAAAAATAATGACTAAGGGAGTCATTACGAGCTCGCACAATGAAAGCGAGAAGTCATACTTGGGTTTTTTGAAAAATTATAAATACAAACAGATATATAGTATGTACAAAAGAGTTGATAATTGCTCCAACTATAATTGAACCTTTACTCTCTGTTTCAAGAGCTAGGCAAAGTTAAATTAAGTTTCGTTGCGAGTATTGTTTCAGCATCAGAAAATGGTCGTATTTGATACACGTAATGAAGTACGAGCTGATTTTGGGACGCTATCATTTCATTTAACTGGTAAAATATATAGTTTGAGTCATGTAATAAGGGAACATACTCAACTCGTACTCCAATTAAATTAATTGTAATTTCTAAATATTCAAATTGTCTCAGGTGGAACTGAATTATTCTTCGTCTCGCCCCATTCTCTCGCTGCCTCGTTGATGCTTTGTTTGAATGCGCTCCTGTCTAAAGAAACACTAAGAGGCTATACCTATGTGTAAATTTGTACTTAAATTGAGCTGCTCTTGTTTTCTCTTTTTCAATATACGTATGTAAATAATTGCCGATATTCAGCGAGCAGCGATCGCAGCATAAAGACAATAAATGTTAGCGCTCTAAGCTTTAATTTTACAAACTTCGATACAATGTTTGTCACATCCACCTGTGGTCGAATTGCTATGCAAAAGATTTGTAATGTTTGTTTGTATTTCTTGTGTGCGCGTGGGTTGACCCTAAACTTGGAGTTTCGCCTGTAAATATTTATGTTTATGGAATGTTAATATTTATCCGTGCCATTTGGCAATTGTGGATTTGTTTGATCTTTTAATTATATCTACATTGCCATAGTGGCCGGCCGATAAGTACGCATGTTAGCATCACGGGCACTATCGGCATTGCCATTATGTATATATAAGATGAGATGGCATCGCTCCCAAAATTTGTGCTTGTACAGATATTGAGCTTATCAGTTTAAAATCGACAACACTATTATATGGGCAAATGTGGGTTGGTCAAGTACTATTTATTTCCAATCTTCATAGTTAAACGAGGGAAGAGACTAACACTAGTTTTAAAATAATCAAAAAAAAAAAAAAAACATGTTTTTCATCATATTTGCCGGAAAAATTGCTCAATTCGATACCACTTCACTTCGAGTCACTTCAGCGTTACTCTGATGGACTAGCATTTTATCAGACTATTGACTATTACCTCAGAAGCATTCACCATTAGATGACTCAAATCTTATTTCTTGTCGGGTTTTTGTATGAGAGGAATCATTAATGCAGTCTTGAAAGTAGTCGCTGAACTTTATAGAGATTCCTACTCCTTACAAACTCTTTACTACTCCTTACAAAAATATGCATTTTCATAAGTGTTCTGTCGTTACAGCAACCTCTTCTCGAGCCACAACTGATGTTGCTTAAAGGTATGTCATTGGCATTGTTTGAAAGCTAATTTCTAACTTTAACAAATTTAACTTTCGCTTTTTAGAATCTCACAGGTGTTCACTACTTTTATAATAGTAAATAAAACTATGTAACCTATAATTGCTATTATGCCGGTTGATAAGTATTCCTATATGATGGCATGAGTGCTATAAATTTTTGTCTGACTATGTATTTACACTTAAAAACAGTGGTGCACATGCAATTTACAATTTATATAATGTGATTAATTAATACTGCTACGTTAAAGGTGTCCTTGTGGTTGAAGTTATTATACACTCGATACCATGAGTAACAGTTCGAGGAATCACGTTTACTTCTCCTTAAGCAGTTACATGGGTTTAATAGCTTCAACAAAAAAAAAAAAAAAAAAAAAAAAAAAAAAATTATGTTCTTATTTCATGCTAAAATGTCTCAAGATTATTGGCCTCAAATCGATTCAAGTACTAGTTTTTGAGATACAGCCTAGAAAACTAGCGGGCTTGCGGTCAGCTATGGTTTAGTCACTAAAAACTTTGAACTCGTTTTTCTCGAAACTGCTTTTTAAAGACATGTCAAATTTCGTGAAGATACCACGTCAATGCGAAAGTTTTGCCATACAAGAACTTAATTCCGATCGTTCGGTTTGTATGACAGCTATATGATATAGTGAGCCGATCTGAACAATTTATTTCGGTATTACATTATTTCTATAAATAATAAATTTCGTCAAGATATATCGTTAAATGAGGAAGTTTCCCATGCAAACATTTTATTCCGATCATTCATTTGTATGACAGCTATACGCTATAGTTAACTGATCTAAACAATTTCTTAGGAGATTACATTGTTGCTTTAGAAAATAACATGCGCCAACTTTCGTGAATATATATTGCAAAATGTGAAAGTTTTCCATATAAGAACTTGATTCCGATGGTTCAGTTTGTATGGCAGCTTAATGTTATAGTGGTCCGATATCGGCAGTTCCGACAAATGAGCAGCTTCTTGAAGAGAAAATGATGGTTGCAAAATTTCAAAATGTTATATTAAAATCTGAGGGACTAGTTCGTATATATACAGACAGACGGTCATGGCTAAATCGACACAGCTCGACATACTGCTTATTTATATATATACTTTATAGGGTCTCTGACCCTTCCTTCTGGGTGTTACAAACTTCGTGACAAACTGTTCAGGGTATAAAAATAAAATTTTCACCTTATTTGGTTTTAGTTGATCCAATACTTAGTTTATGGACATATTTAAGGTAGGTACTTTTAAAATTTTATTTTTACTGATCCTGTAAGAAGTTGTGATGTCAAGGTAGAGGCACTGGTTTTCGGGGTACCTGTCAGAAATGACTTCTTAATGGCCGAGTTTTGTATACATTGTTTTGAAATTTTCCAAAATAGTGTGAATATATCGATCTTTGAAAGAATAAAAAGTTTGAATAAAATATAGCATTTTTTATATGAAAAAAGAAAAATTATGGAAAATATACCGTTTTATGTTCGAGGAAAACCGTTTAACCACTTAAATTAAATTCTTCATTATAACTCCTTACAGAGAATTGGTAAAAAAATCTACTTGGACTTACGTGGGAAACGACTTGACGCTTTTTCATCCACATCTTAAATTGAAAACGTACAAAATACAGATTGTGTAAGAACTGAAGCTGATCCGACGTTTTCAACCCAGATTTTGTTCAGCGATGAGGCCACTTCTAGCTCAATGGGTAGGTAAACAAGTAGAATTGTCACAATAAGGTCAATAAGGTTATGCTTGCCACAATCGAGTACTACTGGTCTCTATCCAACTGGCGTGCACCCGCTACAATGAAAATTTTGTCGGACCTTAACTTGCAAAGTTGCATAGAGAAAGCCGGAATTGATACTAGCCGTGTCGGAAAATTTGTGAATTAGTTTACGGCTAAATATAAGTCTTTGAGCTTAATATTGCTATCCACACGGCAGCTAAACCTTTGTAAAAGTTAAAATGTGACTTGCACAGAATATAAAAAGTCAAGCAAAAGTCTTGTGCAACCAATTTGTTGACGAGTAGTGTACAAATATATAGCTTGAATGTAATATAAACAAAAATAGTGTAAAAATATGTATATTATTCATTTCAAAATAACACTTAGGATTCTAGTATACGTTCGTACTAGGGTAAAATTAATCACACAGCGCATACAAAAATGTGGGTCCGAGTTTTCTCGTATTATGGGTAAATTTACTTGTATATACGGTAATGCATAAAAAAAAATACTTTATTAAATTTTCAACAACCAAAATTTCAAAAACTTGCATAAAATCTTCCACTTGAAATATCTGGCATTAAGGGGGTATTCTCATGTATATCACTTCGAAAAATCGTTTTTTATTTTATATATTATATTTTGACAGTAAAATCTATTGAAAACATGCTGTGAAAAATTCAGACCGAAAGTCATTGCATTTTATAAGTTAGTTTGCAGCTGCTACGTTTCTAAACGAATTTTTCTCGAGTCATCATTTTCTGAAACTCTCATGGTCCTAAAAAAAAAAAAGTATTTAACCGATTGCTTTAAAATTTATATATCGTCACCTGAAATGCAAAATAACGTATGATCAAAAAATTCGAAATTGAGTGTTTATTTTCGAAAATATTTTCATATTTTTCGTCACTTTGTTGTTTGAAGTTCGACATTTTTTTTTTATTTATTTTTTTTTATGAAATTGATTATATTCGTTAGGAACGATAGCCGCAGAACTGCTGAATAATAATCCATTAGATTCTTTTATTTCAGACAACACGAACAGCCGCTATCACCATGACCAGTGAACTTTTTTTTTTTTTACTTTGATTTAAAAAAAATATACATATATTAAAAATGTAAAAAAGGTAATTTTTTTTTTTCATTTCAAAATACAATTAAAAATATTACAAAAAAGTTAAATTGATTGAATTTTGTTGTCGCATAAAAAATGTTTCCCAAAAAGTGGTAAAATGTATGCATTCACATGAGAGTACCCTCTTTATAGTAAGCTTCAGATGCAAACAGTCAGATATTTTCACCGAGCCGGCTACCTACTTGCTCACGAAAGCACAGCTTGTTTATGTAAATTACCGGCGAATTTTGTTAGCAAGATTAATAAACTGTATAAATGTATTAGATAGTATACATTGAAGAGCTTTTTATTGAAGCTTTTATAATAATACGGAAATTAGGTGCGCTTATAGTACATGGTACAACAGTGAAGAAAGTTAAAATATTTTAAAGATTTTTTTATTTTTCATTTCCCACCTTTTAGTTAAAATCTGCTATTTAGAGTTTCAATTAATACTTTTGATAATTTCTGAGCGAACTAAATTTTTCTTATGTTACTACAACTCAATTGCAATAGGTATTAAAAACAAAAATTTAATAAAAATATAATTCTACCTCATACTTACAAGAAATTGAACTCTTTAAGAGCTCTCACAATTAAGTTAAACTTTTGAACAACAACAACTTTCAAGCGAAATAATAACGTTTGCTTCCCACCCTGTATTCGATACAGTGAAAGCTTCCAACTATTAATGTTTTCCTATTTGGTTTTGCATTGCTAAAATTATATTTGCTGCTTAGTTTAGCTTTACTCTTCGCTACTAGCAAACACATTAATTAATAAAGTCAAAAAAATATCTAGTTTTAAATATTGCTGCGCATATTTCTGTGATATAAAAATACATTTAATTTGTTTGTCTTGTGCCCAAATTTTTTAAAAGTTTTTTTTTCCTTTTTTTGACATTATCTACGAGCATTATTAAAAAGCAATTAACTGTAATGATATCAAAGTTTACACTTTTGTACGCCGGCAGTGGCCAGCAGGCGACAAAATGCGTAATGGATCAGCTGTTCGTGCGCCAGCTGTCAAATAGTTTGCCGCGCCCTCAACACGTAAGTGATTATTTATATTATTTACTATTAAATAAGTATTATAAAGCTCTCTTCATTAAAGTTTAGTTATTAATGGGATTTTGTTTACAAAAACGTTAACTTAGGGTAGGTTCGTTTAGTCGTAGCAGTCGTCATTTCTTCCAAATGATGTTAGTCCAAATTTTGCGAATATTTGTATGTACTCATGTATAGAGATTTGATAGGTGCAAATTTTAGTTCTTATTCATCAATTTCTATCACAACCACAATAAAAAAAATTCGCAGTTCGATATTTTTGCTTAGTCATTTGTTTGCGCTATAAAAAAGCCAGCAAAAATGTTAAGTGCGGTTGTACCGACGCTGTAATGCCCTTCACCTACAAAGAAGATTCCTTAAATAACGCAATTTTCACCTATTACTTTGTACGGAAGCTATACAAATTCGATCTGAACAAAGTACCACAATAATTCATGCCGAATTTTGTGAAGACATCTCGTCAAATATTAAAGTAAGCAATATGCTAAAGTAGCCTGATTTAAAAAGGTATACTATGCATTACTACGGATATTTCATGTTGAATTTCGTAAAGATATCTCGTATAATAAAAAAGTTTTCCATAAAAGACTTTCAGTTTAATAGGTCCGTTTATATGGCAGGTATATGTTATAGTTGTCCGATATTACAAATACWATATATATATATTTACGTATAGTATATACATTTTTAGATCTTCGGCTTATTCTTCTGTTTTTTACAAATTTGGTACCAAACGAAATATTTCCCGTTCAGGGTATAAAAATATATTTTCATAGGGGCTGATAAAGCTTAAATGATAACAAATATTTTGCGCGGTCATGCAAGATACTGAGTTTACCACCACATACAAATTTTCAGATCGATATAACAAAAACTGAGGGACTTATTAATATATATACACACAGTCCGTATGACTTATAGCTAAATCCACTCAGCTGATATATATATATATATATATATTTACGTATAGTATATACATTTTTAGATCTTCGGCTTATTCTTCTCTTTGTTAGAAATTAGGTAAAAAACTAAATATTTTCCTTTCAGGGTATAAAAATATGTTTTCATAGGGGCTGATAAAGCTTAAATGATAACAAATATTTTGCGCGGTCATGCAAGATACTGAGTTTACCACCACATAAGTAACGTATCGTGTTCACAAAAACAATAAATATAGTAAAGTATTTTTAATAGATTTGTTTGCTTCGGTCTTTTAATTTCTCAAGCTTTTGTTTGACAAGAATATTACCTGTGTAGTTTTCATACTCGCAAATTAGAGAATAAGAAATTGTGCTCTCTTCACCTTCTTCAATTTCTCTAACTAGATTATATTTTATTGCGAATACTCAGCGGCGTTTGTTTATGGAAGGCATACACGCAACAATTAGTTGGTTGATTGAGTTGGGCTAGAAATTGAACTTGTCGCTACATACGACACAACTTTTAACACAATTTTGAGGCCAACTTCATTATGAATATTCACTTCGTTGCTTAAATATGAGTTCGGAAGTTGTTGCTTTACTTATTATAAATGACGCGCTCTCTTTGACAGCCGAAATAAAATGGCGAAATCATTTGAAATCGTACGAGCAACCCAAACACTATCCAACTAACACAACCAACTTGGCAAAATATTAAAAAATTTTGATTTTTATCCAATCAGTTGGCACAACTCATACGACTGCCACATATACGTAACAATCAGTTGTACAATTCGATGAAATTGCTACAATAATTGTTGCGCGTATGCCTCCCAATACAAAGAACTCGAAAAGCTTGAATATCCTGTAGGAAGTTTATACCATGCCTACATTTAGTATATATGTACTATATATGAACTATTTGGGCCTAGCTAAATTAGACTAGCATCTCTGGAATCATATTGTGCTAAACTGAAGGCAGAGAACGTATATCACAATATGAGCCAGAGAACAAATAACAATGAGAGAGAGAACATAAAATATAGTTTTAATTAAAATATTGTTTGATGTTCTCTGCCTTCTCTATAATATACATTCTCTGCTGAAAATTTTACTTAGCACAGGTGAAATTATCCGATCTAGTTGAAATATACAGCATTTTGTTCGATGTTAACAAAGTATACTCAGAAGGCGATTCTCATAAAAACACTCATTCCTATTGCAATATTTTCGGTCAATATATTTTCATAAGCTTCTCACAGGTTTAAGCTATAAAATTGATACAGAAGAACTTCTCAACCAAGCTCTTAGAACTTTTGGCGAGTCTATCGCCATCGTTGTATCTGGCCTGACATTGCCCTGTTGGAGCACAATACATATACCGATTCTCTTTTTAAACTGAAATATTGTTTCGAAGGAATATACAAAATTTCAGTCGAGTTACTTACCATATCGTGCAGAAAGTTTATCGAGAAAAGGAATCAAAATCTTTTCATTTCCTTATATTTGGTACTCAATAGTGGAGAGAAGACTTTAAAAAAATACAAAATCTATTTATACTTCAAAGATGTTTATTACAAACTGTTAACTATTTAAGGTGATTCTTGAGCATTTCGAAACAAAGGAGGAAAAACGTGAGGACCCCGAATGGGTAAATGCGAAAGATTACAAGCAGATACCCGGCCCTAGCAGCTATCGTATGTTGAGAGATCAATTACCAGGAGGTAACAAATATGATTCATCACCTTCAATGAAATATATTAAATAACTATATTGTCACTAGGGCCTCTACATAAAACTAACACGCATATATTGGAAAGACATTATCAAGAACGTTATGGCGATATATTCCGTATAAATGGCATTTTGGGTACACCAGACACAGTATTCACCTTCAATCCAAGAGATTTTGAAACAGTCTATCGCAACGAAACCATCTGGCCAGTAAGGGTAGGTTTGGACAGTTTAGAACATTATCGGCTAAAAAAGCGACCAGATGTTTTTCAAGGCGTTACTGGCTTAATCACATCGTAAGTTGAAGATCTAGTTAATTATAACAAATAATATTTAGTTTACAGCAAATACCATTTATTTATTTAAACATCTTGCAGACAGGGCAGAGCTTGGGGCGATATACGTAACAAAGTTAATCCAGTTATGATGAAGGTACAGAATATCCGACAGTACTTGCCTGCAATTGATAATATTGCACAAGACTTTTTAGACAGGTAAGTTGGCAAGTAAATTTATAAGTTTTTAGTTTAGTTTTAGTGGTCTAATTTAAACTGACTTATAAAGTAATTAAAAAAAAGGTTATTAAAATATCACACTTCCTTGCCAAACTTTTAAAATATCTACACTCTTAAACAGATTAAACTCAAAATTGAACCACAACACCGGCAAACTGACCACCGACTTTACCGAAGAAATTAAAATGTGGGCTTTTGAGTCGGTAGCAGTCGTCGCGCTCAACACGCGCTTGGGTCTTTTAGCGCGCGACAAGCCAGATGCTAATGTCTTGAAAATTGTTGATGGCATGAATGCATTTTTCGATAAGGCCAACACATACGACGTATCACCGTCATTTTGGAAGTATGTTGAAACACCCGGCTTTAAAGAGCTTATGAAAGCTTATGATGATGTTACCGAGGTCACTACTTTTTATATTGAAAAGGCGATGGAGAAGTTCAAAAATGAGCAAAATGACGAAGCGCAAAGCGTGCTGGAGAAACTTTATCGCATAAATAAGAATGTGGCTGTGGTGATGGCTATGGACATGCTAATGGCCGGATTGGATACGGTATGTATAATAAGCGCTGCACTAATAGATCATTACAAAATATTGTTTTTTTTTTTTTTGTTTACTCAACATCGCCCATATCCACCTATAGACCTCTGCCACAGTTATATCGGTACTACACTTTCTTGGTCAAAACCCGGAGAAGCAGGAGGAGCTGCGCAAAGAGCTGCTTAAGCTGCTGCCTGATCCAAAGATGCCATTAACTGAGGAAAACACCAAAAATATGCCATATTTGCGCGCTTGTATCAAAGAATCGCTACGCCTAAAGCCTATCGCCAACGGTAATTTCCGCCTGGCCGGTCGCGATATTGTGCTCTCTGGTTATAAGGTGCCCAAAGGCGTCGGCATTTATATGGCGACCATGTCACTTTCCAATAGTGATGAGTACTTTGAAAGAAGTGCAGAATTCTTGCCAGAACGTTGGATTAAGGCAGCCAAAGCCACCTGTCCAGTCTCACAGAAACACAACCCGTTCGTTTATTTGCCATTTGGCTTTGGTCCACGCACGTGCATTGGCAAGCGGCTTGCCGAGCTAGAGATGGAAACACTTTTAGTGAGGTTCATTCGCAATTATCGTGTCACTTGGGTGGGTGAGAAACCGCTAGAATATGTAAATGATTTGATTTTGCGCCCAACTGGAGAAATGAAGTTCAAGTTTGAAAAGTTGTGAGCTTAATTTTGGAAAGAGTATATATATATTTAAATTTACATATGTGATATGTGTTATAATTGTTGAAACTAAAAATAATATCTTATTTTATGGGAATATATTATTTGCTTTTAAAATATGTATAAAATAACTGTAAATAGTATTGATATGTTTTCACAGGTTATATTCTTAGTTATGATTGAGTGTCTCCAAATAGCAAACATTAAATATATATATTTTTTTATTTTTCGGCTAAGGCTCTCTAAAGACGTAGTAGCTCGAGAGCCAAATCACCATGCCAATGACAATTTTCCTTATATTTTAATTAAGCCTCGGCTGGGATATCCTTCAAAGAATTTTGTTGTTTTCGGTTCCTGTGCATTTTTGGAGCGGTATTCGCTAGATTGTTGGACATTTTCCACATTACTTTCATCATTAGGTACGTTACTAAGCGCCCGCTCTGCGACCTCTACTCGAGCTCGTTTCTGAAAAAGAATCAGGACGTTTAGTGCCAGTCCAGTATTGTCATATTTCATACACAAAACCATTAACAAAATGCCTTTTGTCGAGTCAGAAGAGATGTAAGGATTCTCTGCTACCTCTCTAAAGGTAACATCGCGATTTCCAAGCATTTTTACTTTAACTTTTTCCAGGTAATCTTTGTTAAAAGAGGTGGATAGAGTTTTCAATGATTCTACGACCGTACAGGCTCTATGCCACTCAAATACTTCTATTCGTGATAGAGCAGACTTTTCAAAGTTCATTAACGATTCTGTTTCCCCGATTTCATTGGAAACACAAAATCTATAGCAAATGCACTGTGCAATTTATTTTCATGATAAAAGCCAACCGACAAAGCGGGGCTTTGCGGAAGTTGCCCAGCGCTGGCTCATCATCGGTACATATGCTTTCGCAAAAGCGTTTTGACCAAACCGAGTAAAATTTGTTTAAATAAAATATCGTTATTTTTGTGTAATACAATAACTTCATAGCGTGTTCACCCTCGCAATATCTACTCTCTTTTTCCTATATGCATATATTCTGGTGATCAGAAATTAGGTTGAGAGAACAGTGAGTCAATTAAGATAGAAGAATACATAATGCTCTAATGAACGAAGATGGTAAACTTTGCAAAGAAGTTTAGATTTACTGTCAGCAGTAAGGCGGAGTGGCGGGAGGCAAAGCTCGGGCTACTACTGAGGGACAGCACTATCCGGTGGTACGCTGACGTCTCGTAAACGCCGGAAGGCATTGGAGCAGGAATTGCGGGACCGCATACCAAACTACCCTGCAAATGGATTGTTTTCTGAGCATCTTTAAAGCAAGTCTATAAGTCTATAAGTCAGTCAGTCAGTATTCCATCTCCATCGCTATAATCAACGATAGTTCAGCGGCTCTAAAAATAATCTCTTATGAGGTTAAATCGCTATTATTGGAGGAGTGTATAGGAAAACTGAAACACCTGACAGTTGGCAACGGTGTATACCGCTCTACGGTGGCTTCCAGGATTATGGGCCAGAACCATGCATTGCGGTGGGACCTCACACCATAAAGGAGTTGCTCGTCGCGCGGAAGAGGATGGGGAGAGAACGACACTGGCAGCAGGCATCAGGAATGTGCTCCCAAGATACTACTGGAAGGTAACCAACTACCAAAACAGTGTGAAAAAGGATCAAATCGAAAGATAACCGCTTCTTTCACTTTCCAGTACACAAATGATGAAGTAGTTATTAGAGCGGAATAAAATTTTGCACTAATAATTCTTGAAATTTATCCAAAATCGCTTATGTCCATAGGTACCGAATATGTGGACTCCAGTATCTGTATCGTTCAATGTGTGAAATATGCAATTGATGCTACTTTCCTTACAATGGGAATTCTGTGTATCGAAAATAGGTTGTGTCGGATCAATACTTCCTAATATAAAGATTTTCGAACTTCCAGGTGATTTTGTACCATATGATTGGTTATTGTAGGAAGGGAACTTTCATGAAATCCAGGAAACATTTTTTGGCATATTAATAGGATGTAACATGAGAAAAAATAGATGAAATTGGGACCACATATAATTTCGTTTTTCTAATTAATCTTATGCCGAATATGTCGATCAATGTATGAATATATATATAAAATTTGTGGGATTCCGATCCGCTGGTTAACATTTTACATCTTAAAATATTTTCCTGGCATTGATTCCTCCAAGATGGGCATAGTCGCTTGCGCAAAGTGCCGGTAATTCTCAAGGCTTTAGGATATATCTACGCAGGCAGGGATCACATCACCTCAATCGCGCCCGGCAAGCCATTGTAACTATTCAGAGTGCTCGACTTGCGTAATATAGGAGAGGGCACCATAGGCCATAGGTGCAGTGCAAAACTTCAACTATTTTCTACTTATCCACTACTTTTTCAAATAAAAAACTACATTAAGGGTCCGAGGCAATTGTGGATGAGATTCAATGACTTTTTTGTCGGCCGGTATTTAATTATTTTTCGTGCATTTTATGAAACCTACCCACTATATCATTGTCCGAAGAAATCTTATTATAGCCAACTACATATATTAATAACATAAAAATCGACTTGATTGAGTAGTTTTACTTTATTATCTCAACTCAGAACAGATTCTGATTCAGAGTCATCATATTAGGGAACTAAGTTGGAAAACTGACCGCCAACACTAAACGACACAAGAAAAACAACAACAAGAAATATTTTTTCGGGATCAGTAAAGAGGTCACGAAATTAATTTTTTAACACCAGTTAAGCAGAAATTCTATTTTAAAAAAATTTTGTCATAAAAAAACAGTTTTTTTTTTTTAAAAGGCAACTTTGCCATAAAGAGTTATTAATGAGGGTAAGGTTTCACTTCGTATTATAAATGACAAATTTTTTGTAACATTTACTTGACGAAGCAGAACTCATTGCTATAAACAGCAATTCTCGAAAGGCCTATAAATTTTATTGCGATGGGAATTTATTCGAAACCACATTCCCAAAGCACTTCACGCACTTGCCGCAGTCGTAGTTCATTTCAAGGGAATTGAAAATAAAAAAGGGTAGATGGCCAACCCTGAAAATACAAATATTACGAACTAAAGTGAATATAATTTAATTTTTTGCCAAAAGAGATGATCAATCAATTTCATACTAATGAAAAATGAAAACAACACAAATCACCCGCACAAACCAACAACATCTACGACTCAGCAAGTTACTTCCGCAGCAAACACATCATATTTGCTAAACTAACGGTTTATGTTTTCTGACAGCTCTGCTACTTGCTCATTCAATTTTCACGCACTTATCCGCTCTTCAACGAATTTTATTCTCACACGTGCAGCACATAAAACAAAACAGTCGAGAATCAACACAAAAGTGATAAATGACTAGCAGAGGTGTCACTCACGTTGTCTGAACTCTGACTACGCTAGCGTGTTGCAGCAATGAGTTTCCGCCACACTGAGCTCACTACTCACATAGCATAATTAAATCGTTTAAATATTACACGTTTTGACCTTTTGATTTGCTTTTATTGCGTCCTCGCTGCGTGCGCTCAAAGACAAATTAAATATGGTTTTAATTGCAGTTCACTCACCATTTCCTTATCCTCTTGACTACGCGGCCAAAGTGTTAGATTTACGAGTATTTCACCCATTTGACGCTCTGGATGATTTAAGTCATGCAATGGCAGGCAGAGGTCTTCCGCTTTGCCCAACTCCAATGTCGTCAAATCGATTTGTGCGGAACCCATGAAATCATCCTGCAGTCCCCAGTCATAATCGAATACCTAAGGGGAAATTCTTAATTGAGTAAGCTATGTGCATTGGTGTGTATAATTCACATTTTTAATAATTTCTTGTGCTCTAATTTGCATAAATAATGCTGGAGAGTTTGAGCGTTGCGAGACTTAGATGACTTATTTAGTAGGAGTAAAAGAATGAAGGACAAAATAGAAGTGAAGAGTACCTGTGGTATTTAATTAAAACAACAAATTTCACACAAACCAAAAATGTAATATATTGTAGAATATTTGAAAATTCGAAAATTCGAAAATACGTTAAAGCGACAAAAACCCCAAAAGTTAAAAATTTATTTTGATAAGCCTAAAATGCAGATGATCAAGATATCGATACTCTACTAAATGAAAGACGTGATAAACCGAATTAAAGACATGGAAAGGAGTCTATAATTTGTGATGCCTACTTAAAACTAGACGTTTCCCCTATTAAAAAGCTTTTTGAAACGTTTGAGGTATCAAATCGAGGAAACCCGTTCCCATTTGTGTAAGAATATAATAATGTTTTATAAAAGTAATGCGACTTCCACGATTTTCAATTTTACTGCAATGGGCGAGGAGCTCTCTAGATTATTTAGGATTTACCTAAGTCCAACATGAGCTTTTTGGTGCATAATTAATTGTATGAGCTCCAAACATCCTACAGTGGCTCTCTTATCCGAACCCATTCTGCAACTAGTAAGACAGAAGTACTTAAACTAGCAAGCTCATAAGCTTTATTGATGTTGTTGTTATCGTAGCAGGAGAATTCGGCCCAGTTGACAGTATTTGCCCAAATAAAAATTCGTGGGAACGATTCATCCGCTTTTTAGATACGTGCGGTTCCGTTAGGGCTTATGAAAGAACACGATTCCAGAGAAAAGGAGTCGAAAACTGTAGTCTCGAGTGTACGGTCTGCCGTGGAGGTGATATTTCCTGAGAGTTTACAACATTAAATCCAGCATATTCCAAAATATTGTCCAATTTAAACTCTTACAACTGATATTCAAAGTCAATGCGCCAGTTGAATTTTTTTGTTCTATGAAATTTAGTCATTTCTTCTTTCTTCGTGTAGCCATGAATATACAAAGACGTGTACAAACAAGTTTCTTCGAAAAAAGCAGAAATATTTGCCAAAAATTGTTATTAAATTTTGGCTGAAGTATTAGCACCACATTGGCACATCCGTTTCTCGTGCTGTTTATTGTTTAATTTCCAGTAGTAGCAGCGCAGTGGGACTGTGCTCTAAGTCCCAAATGATTTTCAATAAAAATATTTAAATTTAAGTAGTTTTGGCTTACACATTACAATAGATGCATATGTAAGCATTTCCATATTTGTAAATGCATATATATATATATACTTTTCTTGTATATATCTACATATATAATATAAGGAATGTGTGTGCAAAAACGTCCATTTCCACATGTGGCATACAAGTTATAAAAATCAAGTGTGAAACTGACACACATGACTTTTGGTTCCAAAGTTTTTCACATCAAAAATTTATTTTGGTACTTCATACATATGCGTGCAGGCGTTCGTGGCACATCATTGAATAAACATAAAAAAGTTTTTACCTGTGGTTGTCGTTCGACGAACTTACATGCATCACTAATTTATGAAAAATAGAATGCGAAGTTAAACCCTTTGCAGTCACACTTACTCATGTACTTCCGGGGGTTAAGCTACATACCGTCATATTTTTTACAAAGTATTTGTCATGTTTTTCGAAAGCATTTACGTTAAACTCTATGAGAATTTGTAAAGATATTAATCATTTTTGGCAAAATAAAATATTGTGTCCATTTTCGATGACAATTTAACATGTAATCTTAGTAGCTTGCCGTGTGATGGACAGATAGCTTGGTTAGACTGATTGAAATCTCCAAATTTTTATAGGAGCCTCTCTTTCTTTATATATATTTTCTAGCAGCCCACCCCGGCTTCACACGGGTATTAAACAATCATTTTAAAAGTTATAATTTTGCACAAACTCTCCCATACATACTTTCTCGTTTTTGCGTGGGGTGATTTAAAATTAGTTAAATAAAGGGAATTCGAACATGCAAGCAAATTTTTTGTATAATTATTGTTATTTTTTAGTTTCGTGAAAAAGCCTTTACTTTCTCTGCTCCTGAAAAATAATTTGTTGAGTTAGAGTTTCCCTGTAAATGACGATGATGTTAATTTATTTTGTGGCAGCAATATAAATTGATTTTCAAGACCTCCGATCCACGATATACCAACATGCAGTTTGTATGTAGGTCAATCTCTACTAATTCGAAAGTTGGGCCATGGGAGTTGAAGTCATTTAAATGGGATTGGCAGATTACTTGGGATCATCGGTATCCTCGTTATGTGATCTAGTTGACTAGCTGCTGGCGCGATGATAATGATTGCTACAATTAAATTGTCCCTTAGCTCCTTAAAAAGCTTGTCCCGTTGCACATGCTTGGTGGGCTTAAATTCCTCAAAAGCATAATTGGAACTCTAATTTTTAAAGCCAATTCATGAGGTGATAGTCCAGAAGGGCTTAATCAAATTAAAAACTCCTGGGGATAATGGACTGCGTCTTCAATATTAGTCACGGTGTCCATCGATTTGTATTTTTTTTTATTTCTCGGGGAACTTCTTGAAAAATTATATCGCTTATTACATTGACTTCATCATCCCAGGGTGATACTATTGCCCTAGAACACATTCAATGAAATACCTTTTAGTGCAAATTCTCAATGTCAAGAATATTACAATTACTGCTCGAATTTGGAGTGGAAAAAATTCCTTCCCCAAGTTTAAACAGTTGCTATGGAAAATCACCATCAGTGTCTCCATGAAGATGAGCTCTCATATTCGTCCGTAATTTTCAATTGAGGTCCATAAGGGCGACGATATAAAACATGTTTTGATGATATCTGCTCGCGTATCTCTGTTAATGACAGCAAGGGCCTGTCGGAAATCTCCAGCGAATACAAAGATATCCCGCACATAAGAGCAAAGGAGTTTCTAAGGCTAAGACTAAGCAGGTTCTAAAACTCTATATGTGATTTATTGCCTATGGTGCATTCCTCCCACATATGTAATCAAAGAGACGTCCTGCATTAGTTAACCAAGAGACCTATTTTTGCGGATAGAACATATTTATTGTTGTTCGAGATTTATGTATGACGGAAGTTTAACAAATTAATGAACAGTTTTTCCATACGTGAGCAGATTTGTAGCAATTCCTGACGAATCAGCTGCTATCGCTATCTTCGCTGATTGTCTTAATTAAGAAAGTATTAAATTTGCAAAAAACGTCAAGTCAGTGCCCACGCGCATTGGAAAAAGTTATTGTTTTAGTTTTTATTCAGGCTATAACTTGCCTTTATCAGTGTGTTGCAGCCTATCTAATTTTAAATAACATTCGCAATCTAAATTTAACATTCTCTCTTATAAGTAAATAATAATAATTTTTTTTTTTTTTTGAATTTATTAAACATTCCCCATTAGATTACCTTCAAAGTGGTTCAAGCCATTTTTCATTTCATGCAACGCTTTAGTCAGCCATAGCGAACAGACAAAAACCAAACCTACTTTTATATATGAGATATGGGACTACCGGAAAGCATTAACGGATTAACCACATTTTATTGCCACATAATAGTCGTATTAGTTAAATTTCAAACTGACTTATGTATGAAAAAATGATGAAATGATTACAAAAATTTATAAAAAAATATGTTTTTAAAGATTTTATAGTTTAATATAATTTTGTTGCTTTTTTTTTATTTTTAACAACTTTGACACAGGAAAAAATATCAACAAAAAAAAAAGACAATAAATACATATATTACAATGAGTATGACTATGTGCTTTTTCTATGACAGAAAATCCCTTTATTTGCTTATTAAAAATTAATTTTATTACTTCCTCTTTCAACACATTCACACATGCCACACACAAAGCTAAAATATGAGTATACTCACCTTAATATTAATAGGCAGAAAGGGATCTTCGATGGGCACAATGAACACTTCATCCCACACCGGATTCAGGTCTCGATGAATTGTGCGTGATTTATGCAGCAGACGACCGCCAACCTTAAATTTTACATAAGGATCACTTAGGCCTGCGTAAACACACAAACAACGAAGACAAAGAGAAAAAGAAAGAAAGGAAGCATGTAAATAAGTGAAATTAGATTTGGGTTGCGGCGCAGCGTTGAAATAAAGCGCTTACACAAGTAATTTCATTAATAAATTGGTAAATTATCAAAAATATTGTTGGCGTCGCTTTAATGACACATAATCATACAATCAAACACACACATATACACACAAACAGAGCGTGCTACTTACCGTTTTTATCCATGGCCATCAAATCGCTGCCGCTCTTCAGATGCACGCGCAGCTGAAAGAAGACGTACTGTCGTAAATGCGCTTCCTTTTTGCGGCGCAACTCTTCCGCCTGGCAAATGAGAACGTTAGTATTTTACATATGAAATTAGTGAGAAGGACACAACGATGGCGAAAGTTACAAATGAAATTAGTTTAGCTAAAGTAGTGAAAACCAACCGGGAAGAAAGGGCATACAATTCTGAGTGTCGCATGAATGCAAAGCAGATTAAACGTGAGTTAATGTCAGCTGCATAGCGACGATAGAGCTTTGGGTGGAATAGAAGGAACGAAAGTTGGAAAGAAATAGTAGTAGTGGATGCTAATGCCTTAATGCGAGGAAGAGAGTATTTCATTTAAGTTGATATAATTGAATGTGAAAAGGGAAACTTGTTTAGATCGTTGCTATATTCAAATGAAATTAAAGTTTCCGCATTTTCGATAATTACTTTGTTCATTTAAAACAGAAACAATTTTCCTTAGTGCTCTTTTAGGAGGTGGAGTCTTCTCTCAAGAGCTTGTCATTAACTTTAGCTTCAGGCTAACAGAGCACAGTTGGGGGAGCATCTTAAACCCGATTTCATACGATTTAAGGCGAATCGTTATTCCGTTATTCTCTTGCAGCAGGATCTGTGGATCTCTTGTGAGTTCGGCAAGTGCTGGTCAACAACAAGGACTTATGCGACTGCTAAATCCTTCTGGCTTAGGGTAAATTGCTGGAGGTCCTTTGATCTAGTCGCTATTAGCAAAGAACCGCAATTGTAAGTGGTTGATTAGAGACTATCCAATAGGTTCACAAGAGGAGGTATACGAATTATCGTGCCATATTTTCCTTTATTGCCCGGGTTTTGCAAGACGGAGATTGAAATATCAAGACACACATTCGGCGCTTTGTTGATCTATTAAGATCTGAAGTTTTAGGAGAGACCAAAGAACCAACACTCACAGATATCCAAATGAGATCTATCGATTGGTTTCATCCCTACACCTAAACTAAACGAATCTTCTGCTGTCTGTAGACCAAATTTAGACTATTCTATTAAAATAGAAGTCGAAGTTCTACCTTGAAAGCTTCATGTAACCTAGCTGCTGAGAAAGAATTTAATTTCTTTTCCCGCCTTCGTAAAAGTATCGATTTTGAACTTATGGTATTCACAGCAAGTAGAAAACCTGTCATTAGTCTCCCATTTCAAAATATCTCTTTGCATCAGTATCGGAAGATTCGATTTGTGAACATATGTATATTCCCGTCATCTGAAAAATATCTGTGTCGAAGCTTGAGATTTCATAAGGTTTAAGTACCTGTTTCAATTTTGTTTTGTGATTCCAATTTTTGTTTTCCACTCACCTGCAGCACTTCGATTTGCTTCGACGACACATAATCCTCCATAGTCGCGCCACTGCTGCCAACAGCACTACCATTACCGCTACCATTTTCTGGATGCTCTTCGATGCGTCCCTCCATAGAGCCACCAAAACGATGTATCATTTGCGCCATTCTCACGGAAGCGCTGAATTCCTTCGCCAACGGTGAACCACCTATCGTTGTAGCACGGTGACGTGGACTTTGTGTAACCGAACTACTCTCGGAACTATAATCGGCTGCATAATCAGTGCTTTCTTCGAGAAAATCACTCGGTGACTTGCGCCCCGAACGATCCTTACTTTTCGCACGATTCCAACGATGCTTCAACGTATTGAAAAAGCCGTGCGTCTTTTGGAAGACACCACCGGTACCGCTGTGCCCCGAACCGCCGGCGACACCACCACTATGCGCTGTAGCGGCACTTTTGGCACGTTTCGGCGATGTACGTGGCGAATCACGCTCACTATGGCAGTCGTGTCCGTTCAATTCCGATGCGGATTTACTTAAATGGCGGCCCAGTCGTTGCGTGAGCTGCGGCGAGCCATGTGGTGTAGCCCCCTGTGATGCCTGACCACCGTTATTGTTGTAGTGCTGCGTATATTGGCCGCCACCACTACCGCTCGGCAAGTCTTCGCTGTAATGGATGCGCGCTGACAATACGAATAGCAAAAGAAGAAGAATTGTAAGAAAGTTATCGTAAAATGTAAATGTACACAAGTTGAAAGGATTTATTTTTGCTTGAATAGCAACCTTCCGCGTTGTTGCGGTATAACCAACTTATATTTGTATTGTCAGTATTGGTAATAAATTCGTAAGGGATTTTGTGGTAACCCGGCAATCAATGAACGAAATCTCAGTACGGGAGAAATGTAGCGCCTAAAGAGCGGCTGGTAAGCTGATAAAGCGTTGACATAAATTTTACACTAATCGACATATTTGACATAAGGTTTGTTTAAAAAAAAATCGAAAATCATTATTGTGAAATATGGAAGTTTTGGGCGATTTTATTTATTAGCATCATGTCAAATACTAAAAAAAAATTTCCTGCATTTTATTAAGATATCTCACATGCAATCAGCAATCGCATGGAGTAAATCCAGCCGGATGTTCGAAAATCATTTTATTAGAGAGAGTACACGAAGACCGTGGAGAGTCGATTTGGCGTCGTTTGCAATTTACATCGAGATCTTGAAAGCGTACAAAATACAGCTTGTGCAAGAACTAAAGCCGCTCGACCTTCCAAGCCATATTGTTACGATCTATGGGCTCTTGAAAAGTTCCTCAATGGGTATGTAAACCAATAAAGTTGACGCATTTGGGAGGAAGAACATCAGGAACAGATTTAAGAGCTGAATTAAACAAAAACAAAAAAAAAACGGTTTGGTGCGGTTTGTGGGGCATTGGAAACATCGGTCCACATTGGAAAATGACGGTGTGAACTTAACCGTCAATGGCGACCGTTATAGCTCTATAATAATCAAGTGCTTGATACCTGATTTTAAGCTCGTGATCTCGTCAACATTTGGTTTCAACAAGATAGAGCCACATCCCTCACCTCATCAATTAAAGGATTCACTTCGGTGAGCAGATAATTTCACGTTTTGGGCCGGTCGACTGAGCACCAATATAATGTGATATCACAATGTTAGACTTTTTCCTTTGGGGATATATAAAGATATTTAAAGGGATAATCTTCAAAAAATAAAGCCAAAGAATGCTCTTTCGAATCCTCCCATTAAACTTGAAGTTTCTGCGTTTTTATTTAAAAGGAAGGGCAATTTGATATATATCAGCTTTTTTATAGTCTGTAGCAACAAGTTGAAAGCGTATAAATATGCATTTAGAGCTAAGACTTAACATATGTACTTATATATATATGAAAAACATATTTTAATATTTTCAGCATATTTTTACACTTATGTAAAAGTACTGTTGTTAGATTACATACGAAACTGAGTTTACGCAATTACAATTCGCTATGGTGTGTTTTCGGAGCGTTATAACTTGTAACTTTATGAAACTATGTGAAACCCGTAAATATGTTTGCGGTTAACGCTTTTAATAATAATAATAATAATAACGAGGTAATCGTTTTTTCTTGCGATGGTTCTTTCGCCCACGTTGATATGTCACTATAGCTTCTGGGTTAATCCGAATTTCCGATTTCAAAAAATGTGGTTTCTTATATCTTAGCTTCTCACAATTGTTAAGAGACTTTGCTCGATTCAGAGCATGTATGTATGTATATTAAGTGTTCCACGAAGTTTGTAACAATCAGAAAATGTTCAGAATCCTATAAAATACGTACGTACATATTTTTTAAGATAATTTACTTGTGATTATATACTTGAAACGAGATTATATACTTAAACTACTCCTATTGTGCTAAATTAAAATGCCACGTCTAACACAATTCCCTACACACAGAGATATCTTGCACACTTGTTAAGGTTGCCGCACCACCTTCACTGTGCTATTTACTATATAAGCCTATCCAACAAAAGCAAAGCAACAATCTTCCACTTGGGAATACTTTTATGCCTTTTCAATTGAGTGTTTTTGATATTCGAGTGCACTTAGCCAACCACGTATATGCCTGCGCCGACGCTAAACATTTATTATTGTAAGAATAATTTTTTATATATGTACAATATACTATATATCAATAATATATGCCATTGTATCTATAACATACACCATTTTCTTACAAAGGTATACATGTGTACATGCACATTCTATTCATTGCCCATGAAAAGCGCAAAACAATCGCTGGGCCCCTTGATGTTTTTAAAAATTCATCTGCAAGAATTTCATTCTTTTTGGCTATGCAACATTGCAGATTAGCTTTGGGTGTTTGTGCGAGTCTTTCAAGAAAACAAAGCTGTGTGCTCTTGAGGTAATATTGACGTGTTCTCAATACTTTTATGTTCTCTATATATTATTATCTTTGGATGCCTGCTTTTAGGCTAAAAACTAAAACTTTAGCGGTGTATACTTATGTAAATACAAATGAGTCTTTGAAAGAATGGTGTAAATATTAGCAAAAGGTTTGTATTATAACATATTTTTTAACTTTAAAGATAACTATTTTAAATAAGTATACAAAATAATTTTCTTACTCCTAATATATATTATGTTTAATGTGTGTGTTTGTGTGTCATCAAGCTCGGTGAAAATCGATATATGGTACAATTTCGTAGTTAATTTTACTTTATTTAGATACTGCACTGTTAGAAAATCTGAGCTCAGGTGTTCGTTCTTTATTTTGGCTTTTCGCCAAATTATATTTTCGTGACACTTCAGCACTTTTGCTTTATTGTAGCTTGAGCATAATGAGCACAGAGTGCATTTTCATGATTTATTATTCAAAATACTCAAGCCTTTATCTCTGGCACGTTTTTCTATAATACAAATTTCGACATAAACTCTTTAAAGACTTTTTATTTATTGTTAGTTGGAGATATTTAGGCAAAAAATTAAGCTTAAAGCTAGAAACTGCTTCAATGATAAGTATAATAATACTAAAGGAAAGTTCAGAAGCTCTTTCCTAAAAATAATAGATATTAATATTATTATGGTGATACTAAATAAAATAAAAATTAGGAAACTTTTTAATTTATAATACTTACTCATACATTTTTCGAAAACCTATTAGTCGAAATATTTTTTTCTAGGTTGGCATACTTTTCGGTGATATCTGCACCAAATTTAATATTCAAATAATCATTAGTGTTTAGTGTACGCTTGCCTTGCTGATGTACATAAACTGCAAATAGCTATTTTTACGCTGAGTGAAATTATTCCACAAAGAAGTTCCATTAAATGTTGTGTGCGGAGTCCAATTTCTGGTGCCGAAACGTTCAGAATGTTCTAAAATGGCAGCGCGTTCAATTTGCGCATCAACTGGTTATACACATGTCAATAAAATAAAGGAATTGGTGCTTAAAAATTGACGACTAATAGGCAGACACCTAACTGGCATCGTTGGAATATCGGAAGGATCAGTGAAAACCATTTTGAAAGATCAGAAAGAGCAGAAAAGTTAATACACGACTGGTTAAAGAAAACTGAAATTTTTTTCGGAACTGAGCCACGTCTGTGAAACATAGTTTTCCGACTCGAGGATGTTATGAAACGTATTACTACTGGCAATGAGTCTTGCATGTATACTAACGAAATGGAAATAGACCATTAGTCGGACGAATAGGCTGGCAAAGGTGAGTCGAGTCCGAAAAAACCACGTCAAAAATGAAGACTGTGTTAATAGCTTTCTTCGATTATCAAGGTGTGGTGAGAACCGGCCAAACTGTCAACAAGGAATGTTATTTGAGTGTTAACCGTTGTTTGCAATTGGTAAAAAGAGGTCGGAATAATGAGCCGACAGCACTCGGTTTTTGCACCACGATAATGCACCGTGCATTGATTATACGTGACTTTTTCGTCACATTTTCAACCAATAACGTGCCACATTTGCCTAATATAGCTTAGATTGACTTCTGGCGTTGAAGGCTATCCTGGAAATTGACTTGAACAACTGTTGGAAAAAATATTGACACAAGTGTATTGGAGTCAAAGTGGATTACTTTGAGGGGGACCGCATCAATTTTGAAGAATAAGTTATGAATTTTAAAATTATAAAAAAAATGCTTACTATTTTTTGCTCATAGTAGTGAAACCATGACTTCATCTCAAATTACGAAATTTCAATTTTAGCAGTCAGCTTGAACACAATCTATAAAAAAATGTGTTGTTTTGATAAGCCTTTTTATTAATAAACGAAAATTAGAAATCGTCAGATTTTATCCGAAAAATGTGTGTGGCAAAGAGGAAGATTTTCCTGCATAAAATAATCTCAAACAAAAAATTTTTTATTACAATATGTACATAGGTGAGTATAGATCTAGCGTTATCTATATCTTTTAATTTTTGGCAAGTCACCATTTTGACCAAAAATAAGCAATTTTTAAGAAAACTTTTTACATAAAACTGGTTTATTCTTATAGCTTTATTCCTTCAATTACCTAATAATTTTATTTAACAAATTGGTGTGAAAGTGCCAAGCCAATCGACCCACTATTTTTCTAGAATATTTTCCCAACGACTTCGAAAACTGCGTTTCGAGAAAAACCGGTCTAAAGTTTTGACTAGCGATTACATTATATTAGAAAATTCACTAAATTTTGCTTATACATATCTCCAAGTCTATTCGTCGAATCAATTTCGAAGTATCGGAGATGTGACAAATATATCATTTCCTTTATATGCCATCGATTATTCGTTATGAATTTTTGAGTTTTTGATATTTCCACGTACATGTATATATATAGCACTTAGTCGAATAAATTTAATTAAGGTAATGCACTTCGCTCCTAAATAAAATTAATCTAAGTTTAGTTATGCCCTAAACAAACCAATATCTATGAATAAAAACTACTACAAAAAATTGTGAATTGGTCATAGAGCTCCAGACATCAATATTTCTATTTCACTTTCAGTTCCATTTCAGTTATTGGAGCAGCCATCATTAGCCATCAGAAGAAGTATAAAAGTAAACAAATATTATGACAGCAAGGTACGCAAATAATATTGCAGACAAATAAAATTGGCATATTTATTAGCTCGAATAATGTCAAAAGAGCAAGGTTGACAAGGCCACGGCGACAAATAGAAACGGGCGACACAAAAAATACTTATTTGTGTAGCTGGTCTCAATATTTTCAAGGGTTGCCATAATGTGAGGGTTGGCGGCTATGACATTTTCATTCAGATGCAGCTTAAAGTGACGTAAAAAATATGATAACGGTTACAAATACTTTAAAATGAC
The DNA here is from genome assembly GCF_001853355.1 of Bactrocera latifrons. Lineage (NCBI taxonomy): Eukaryota > Metazoa > Arthropoda > Insecta > Diptera > Tephritidae > Bactrocera > Bactrocera latifrons. Next base: position 309,468 of record NW_017534630.1, read on the forward strand.
AAATCATGCTAATTTTGCTTGATGAGAATTGTGCTCATTAATTACCTGGGTGAATTTTGTTCGGTCTGCAGCAAGCACAGAGCGCCGCTGGGCATTTGAAACTTTTCTTGTACTTTTTACTCGAGACGCCGTCTGCCATAAAAGGTAAATACTTTATAATATTATATTCATTTTAAGCAGCTTCTGTTGCTTATGTTTTCATGGCAACTCGACAATTGTTTGGAGCCATTATTTTTGGCGCATAGATGTCGATAAAAGTTTCTGACTTTATTATTCCGCCACATTGTATTTCGATTTTGTTATTCAATTAACGGCAAAGTTTATTTGCAATATTTTATTGTGTTTGAAATGTCAAAGTTTGCCTATAAATTTTCAAATTCCATTTTATCTGCAAGAGTGCGTTGGTTCACATGATGTACTGTGTACATATATAACTAAGTCTGTAAATAAATAAGCTTGTGCGTCGCTCCCTGCATAACACACTTTATTATTTGTTTGCTTATGCGCTGGTAAATTGCACTTATCCGCATTATTTACAATCCACCGAAATATGTACATGTGCACTTTGCGGTTGCTGCTGTTGTGGCCTTATGTGGAGTCTCCTAGGAGTTGTATTTGGCACTTCCGTGCATTTACGGCGTATATATATATAYATTCAGTTGCACTGTTATGTTGGGTACATAAATTTCATTTAGATAATTTTATTTCACTGCACACTTGCTTTTATTGCAATGCATTTGAAATTTGTTGCAATGCTGCAAGCGCTACTCACTGAAGTACGGAAATTGTCACTTATACGCCACGGTGTCCTAGCAAAAATTATATGCAGCAATAGTAGAAATGCCACAATGTTTCAATTAAATTACTGTGTGACATTCGGTGAAAATAAACAAAATAACAAGTAATTTAATTACAACGTTAAGGGGGATAACAAAACCTCATGGGAGTATGACTTTAATTAAATAAAAGTAGTAAGATGAAGGACGATGGAGTCATGTATAAAAGTGGGAAAAGTTCTTTGAGCGCCATTCTTTTTAAATGTCCAGAAACGATTCTCAAGCTCAGGCAGCTCTCGAGTTCCGGTCTTAGACCAAGTATCCTCTCGGTAGGTAAAAAACATCCGTTTGAAGGCGAGCTAAAGTGAGTAGGCGACTCATGCCTCCCCAAGGTCCGCTGAGTTTGGGACACGCCACATTAAAAATACCCCCAATGAAAGAAAGAAAACAGTAGATGTTGAAAACCCGGCTATAACCACTTAAGCGCGTTCGACGCCACTAAAGAAGAACCATAGGAAATGTTAAGATCCTTTGCTATCTCTCTAAAGTGAGCGGGACGAACTTCAGACATTTTTTCTTTAACTTCTTCGATGTTTTCCTTAACAGAGATCGCTAAACGAATCGGATGAGGCAAGTTTTTGCTTCACTGAATGCTTGGAGCCATTCAAATACTTTTGTTTGCGATAAAGCAGATTCACCATAATAATTTTGCAACGTTCGCAAGGATCCGTGAGGTATCAAATTAAACAGTTGGTAAACAAATACATTGTGAAACATGGAGATCAATTACGGAGATTGTTTATCTATTTGGTTTTAGCGTGCTGTTTAAATGGTTAAATCACATTCGATTAGATGGTATCTTGACGGTTTTAAGGTTTTAATTCATAAAATGTCTTTTTCTAGCAACTAACTTAAGCTTTTTTTTTTCAAAATGTTACTAAAAAATGGTCAAAGTGAGTACAGGATACCTTTAAAACGACAAGTAACATATCTGTAGTATTTCTTCGTCATCAATCCTACATTTTAAAATAATGGTGAACAAAGAACTTTATTCAGTTATTTTAAGTTCATGTCAGTTCAGTTCATTTTTTTCAGTGAATGGTAAAAAAACATTTTGCTGCTAAGCTCGAGACCTTCCCTTTTACTGTTATTGAACGAATCACTATTATAGATCGCTAGAATATTTCCTGAGATATTCAATGTTTGAGTTTGGTTTTGTCATCATATTCAAAAAGGAGATAATTGGTATCAAATCCATACGACATACAGATTGAGTTTTATTCAAGATGCAATTCGATAATATTACAAGCAATGAATAGCTTTATACTTATATAATTTACAAATTCTAAAAATTTTATTAACCAAAAACAGTCAAAGCTGTTCTCCGACAACCATGAGGTATGGGCACACAACATACAACTAATTGGATCAATATCGATAAGAATAAAATCTTATTGAGGATTTATTGTTATACATGTTCATAAATTACTTTTCTATTAACACAATTTAGATTCATTTTCGCAAATTGTACACCAAACATAAAATTTCAGAAACTAAATTGTGGTAAAAAATTGTATGAACTTGATTTCTATGCAATTTATTTTTAAATTTTTTTTTGCAATTGAATTGTTAATTTTATTTTGCATTTTTTTTTTTTTTTTAATTTGTAACTCCAAGTTGATGTTATCATAATATTATCAATTATAATAAACTTTCACAGAATATTGCTCATACGCACGGTACAACACAACACTATAGCACAGTAAAGAAATAAACTGCAGCACACATCAACATAAATAATGTAAACATTTGTTAACTGTAAACATTTTTACTGTACTGTATTTTTCGCACGAATTTTTCACACAAAGTGTCCCAGCGATTAAAGTCACAAATTGCCAAAGGTGAAACTCATTACAAGTTAATAAGCGCGCTCAGTTTAGTTATGTGCAACGCATCGCACGCACTGTTGAAAACTATTTGGAACCGGTTGTGTGGCGAGCGCCTAAAAGACTGCCAACCGTGTGAACACACAAGTGACGTGATGAGACGACAGCTGCGATGACGACGACGGTGACGACGATGACGCTTACGACGGCAACGACAACGACAGCGGCCACGAGGAAAGTGACAGTGACAGCGGCAGGGGGGCTGTGCATGTTAGCATCGGAATGTGACATTGGACACCCGCTGCACTTCAAAATAAACGCCCCGGCCGACTGTCTGACAGCGCGAATGTTGAATTTTATCTGCCAAGTAATGTGATGCGCTGAACAGCACACGCATACCAACAATAATTTGTAAATATTTTTATTACAACTGTGCTCATACATCCCCAGGCGCTGCATATAGACAAGTATGTGGGCACATAAGTTTGTGTGTGTGTGAGTGGTTTTTAGTGAGCGTTGGTGTAGTGAAAGTTTTTCGTTTCGAGTGGCATATACAACAAATGCAAATACACACCCACATAAGCAGTCACACGCAACTATACTTGCATATATAGTATGTATGTGTATATAAAGCTTTGCACGTAATGGGAGAGGATATCTTGGTATGTCCTCAACACAAAGGAAACTGCTGCTCATAATGCTGTACGCGGGTGCTGCTATTGGTGTTGTTGTTTTTGGTGTTTTTGATGTTGTTCGTGTTGATGTAAGTTACCGAGATTACATGTTGTGACTTGCTTTGGTATGCATGTGGCGTTGTTGTTTGGTGAGTGCATTCACCGTTGACTAGGTGAACCAATTTTGAATAACTGTTTATGCTCTGTCATCTCACGTACGCCTTGGCTGCATGTATGTATGCGCAAATGTATGCTAAGTACATAGAAATTGTGGCATGTACTTACAACCGCGTTTGCTTGAGTGGGAAATGGTAGCGGATGTGAGAAAAATTTACGTCAATTTCGCTTTTCAAATACTAAAAGAGCTGGTCTCATGTAGGTGTGAGAAGTCATAAATGCAAACATGTGTCATTATGAACTATGTATATAAACATGCGCTATATGAAGCCCTGTGGGAAAATTGTTTATGAATCATATTATTAGTCTTCTATGATATAACGTGGGATCAAATTTGACCCGGACTGAGTTAAGTCAATAAAATCTTTTTCCAAAATTTTAAAATCCTTTTTTTTATATTAAGTTTGATCTCCTTATCTTAATTAGTCTTTATTTGTGAATCACAATTATAGTTTTCTACCATCAGATCAAGTTTGACCCGGAGTGACTGGATTGGTAAACCATTTTCTTATGTTCATCTGTTGATAACACATTTTTGTTAATATTTCAGATAATTTTTTGAGTTATCTTTTGGGTAATATTTTAGGTTTGCAGAGTCTCATTATTAAACTCGTAATGAAAGCTTCATATCTTTTGCAAAACCGACGATCTCAACAGGGATGCTTTACACATCGCAGAGGACCATAAAAATTGGATTAAGAATTGTCATGCTCGTATTGTCTAAAATGGGGCCTTTCTAAATTTTTTTTCTTAGTCTGGATCTTACGGGTCAGAATTGAATAAGCCCCCAACCATTTAATATGTACCTTGTTTCTGGTATCTTATACATTTCCTTCAAGAATTTGATACATCGAAAAAGTAGTGTTTTTCATTCCCTTTTCATGAAAAAAAATAAAAACAAATAAGGAAGTGCTAAGTTCGAGTGTCAACGAATATTTCAGGCGTGGTTGTGAACGGATTTCACCCATATTTGGTACATGTCAGGGTGTTCAGAAAATATTATATACCGAATTTCATTGAAATCGGTAGAGTACTTCCAGAGATACGGTTTTTGGTCCATAAATGGGCGACGCCACGCCCAATTTCAATTTTTAAAAAAAGGCTGGATGTAGCCTCCTACTGACATTTCTTCCGTAAAATTTAGTGTTTCTGATGTTTCATGTTAGTCGGTTAACGCACTTTTAGTGATTTTCAACATAACCTTTGTATGGGACGTGGGCGTGGTTATTATCCGATTTCTTCCATTTTTGAACTGTATATGGAAATGCCTRAADGAAACGACTCTATACAGTTTGGTTGACATAGCTATAGTAGTTTTCGAGATATGTACAAAAAAGTTAGTAGGGGGCATGCCCACGCCCACTTTTTCAAAAAGATTACTTCGAAATATGCCCCTCCCTAGTGCTATCCTTTGTGCCAAATTTCATTTTAATATCTTTATTTACGGCTTAGTTATGACACTTTATAGGTTTTCGGTTTCCGCCATTTTGTGGGCGTGACAGTGGGTCGATTTKGCCCATCTTCGAACTTAGCCTTCTTATGAAGCCAAGAAATACGTGTACCAAGTTTCATCATGATCTCAATGATATATCAATTTTTACTCAAGTTACAGCTCGCACGGACGGACGGACAGACATTCGGATTTCAACTCTACTCGTCACCCTGATCACTTTGGTATATATAATCCTATATCTGACTCTTTTAGTTTTTAGTTTTAGTTTTAGTGGACAAAACTATAATACTCTCTTTAGCAAATTTGTTGCGAGAGTATAAATATCAACACTAATTAAATGCTGCAATGTGCCAACTACCGCAAGTTCGCAGAGGTTTTCGCTCACCATTTGCCATTGCACCAAAGCTTAAGTCAAAAGCTCTACACCTGACCGCAAAAGCAACCAAAACATATTATACAAGTACTCCTGCTGTGCTCTCAACCATGAATATGCAGATATTTAGTACTGATGTAAGCGCACATAAGCATGTTCTATAAATATGTATGAACATATGTATGTAACGTATGCAAATAGTTCTTGGCAAAATGGAAATGGGACAAATCAAGTTGTAGCAGGTGTTGTTTGTTTATTTTTTGGTTTCTCCCCGCCCAGAGCAAAGGTGCCAAGCATTGTCTCAGCGCTTGTTTACTTTGGCAGCCTATATACTTACCATATCTCTTCTTACTTACCATATACTGTATATAAATATGGCAAGACCCATATATAAGAAACGAATACTTGCGCCAACTCATAGTCAGGCTGGTTTATTATCTAAACACAAATTTCTCGCTTCGAAGTTATTATTTTTATTTTTTGTATATATGTATGTATATTATGACCATTTTAATTGTTTATATATACGTAAGTGTATATTTTCGTGTCTAAACACCTCGGAAACAAATTGATGCGACACCTGTTTTCACTTTTTCCGAGAAAACTAAAATGTTTAATGGGAATTTGTTTATAATTGAACAATAAACGCGTGCAATTTCTATATAAAATTTAACCCGATAGAACTTTCAGAATGAATTTCTGTGCTTAGATCAAATAAAAAATTATATTAGATTAGGTTAGTCTGTTTTGGTCCGTTGCGATACCAGAAAAATACTCACCTGCGGAATAGAAATTATGAGAATAACTGCATCAACATTCATAAAAGACTTTTTATGATCATAATTACTTTCTTTTTGACCCACAAACAGCTAGGAAACGCTCTAATTCTATACACGAATTCCTGCAACAATAAGTTGGACAACTATTTCGGCATACACAGTGTTACCAGCAGTTCACTTGATTATCATAATCAAATATTAATGCGTTTTATAATGTCATTTAGGCTTGGCTGCATGCCATATACAGGAAATAACTGTCTGTCATCCTGAATATTAAGGTAGTGGAATGTCAACCTGCAAATTAGCCGCTTAAGCCAAAATGGGGCACCTGCCAGCTATAACCATACAATGCGCATGCATTCATGTACTGCACGTCATATATAGCAATCACCGAGACAACACCTGGAAGAGGACATGAAAGCACTTTGGCAAATTAACTGTGACAAATTTTAATTAACTCTATAAGTACCGTTACATCATTTTTATACGCTGCTGAGGCAGAAATACATCGCTTGTCACTCGATTGCGTGGGGCAAATGAAACAAAAATGAGAAAGAAAATATGAAATTATGCGCGGCAATACTTGAATGGGTTTGTGGCTTCCTTGAAGCCGAAGTTAACGTATTTCATGGTTTTTGTTATTATCTTCCTTCCACTTTATTTGTGTGAACTTATCTTACGTGCGCTCGTCAGTATTAACATTCTTTACGTCGATATCATGCGATTACCCTTCTGTTTCCGCTTCAATTCTTTGTTATCGTTCAGGAAAATTACCAGCAATTCAGCAACTTCCACACACTTACACAAACGAACATTAATGTCAGCAGAGAATGTGTACGCAGTCATTTGTATACTCATCTGCTGCTTGGCTTGTTATTTGTTATCCTGCCCATGCATGCCAAAGGATAAATGAGAGCAGCTTGTTGCCGCTGATATCCACGTGCATGCGCTTACACACATGCATGTACGCATTCATATGTGTTATTACCATATAGCATATTTGAATGCACGTAATTTAATATGTGCTTATGCATTTTTAGCGGCAGGCAACTCCTTTGGGAGAAATTTGACACACATTGTTATTTTCTGCGTTTTGTTATCCTTCTGTTGTGTACATAGCGGCTCGCCTAGTATGTGCTATGCATATAAAAGTGGTTTCGCCACAGAAAGGCGGAGGTGTTGCTGCAAATTATAGTAGCCAACAAAGTTGCGTTGAATCAGCTGCCTGAAATATTCTTAAGTGTGGCGGAAACTCTTAAAAATGTATAGAACTTAAAATCCGACATGGCATGCGGCTAGCAGCTGACGTGTGAATATTTACCAGCGCTTCTAGCAAGTTCATAACCCAAAACAGTTACTGTTCTATTTTAAATATAGACTTACATTTCAAATTTTCTTTTGTTTTTTACCAGCTCATTTCTGTCATTTGACATCATATACATTTCATTTTAGTTCACTTTATTAGGAGGGGTTTTTGATGACAGTCATATCGAATATAATAAAGTCTATCAAGATATCGAATTTTCTTTTCTTTGACTTAAAGTGCTTCTGCTGGCAGATAATCCGAGCTACAAGCCTTTCACGTATAAACTATTTTTGGTATGCATACTTGTATTGCAGTGGGAGCAATCAGTGTAGAGCATTGGGCAAGATGAAAAGAATTTACGAACCACTTTGGCAGATTCGCTTAAAAATTTTCTAACATAGTGGCAGTGTAAACCCTGTACATGTGATGCGTCAATGAAATATGTAGTCCAAGAAGTCGGTTGAAAGATGATGATTTCAGGATTTTGTCCATTTCCTGAAACCGTCTGATAGATTTTTTTTGCAGCATTTAAGATTTCAACAATCCATTGTATGTTAGAAAAGTCATGTACGCGCTGTTCCAAAGTTCTGTCGTTCATAACATATAAGATGGAACTGATAGTCTGTATGTAACCTTGGTCAAAGACTTTGGAAAATATTATAACTATTTCCGATTAAGAAACGTTTGCATAACATTATGGACTATGCAAAAAATACGAGCAGAACACATTTCCAGAAAAGATCTAAACCAGAGAACGTAAATAAAAGAGAAGGTTCACGAAGCAGAAAACGTAATTTTTTACTGAGATACTCGCCCAAGATGAGCGAGTTTCACCTCCGAAAATTATTAGCGCATTTCACTACAATTTACATCAGAAGACACGAAAATAACAATGTTGAACCTTTTCAGTGTTAAGGGGTTATATCCACTTGCGAGGCAGAAAAAACGCGTTTTTTCGTGAGTTTTTTACAAAGAGGCATTTTATGTTATACATTAATGGAAAAAATGTACTTAAACAGAATTTAATTTACTTTAACAATCAGCGGTTTATTTAAAAAAATATTGGATCCCCTAGCTCCTGTAGATGATCTGCGGTGAGCAAGATATCTCTAGTCCAAATTATCTGAAAACCAAAACCCAAAAATATTTAGTTTTGTGGTAAATAAATACAGGTAATGATCAAAGGTCTAGTCAAAATTTTGATTTTTGACAAAATTGCGGCTGTTCAAACAAAAAATTCAGTTTTTCATGAAAATTTTTCACTCAAAGTGGCTTAAAAAATCTAAATTATTATCCAAAACCTTATTCCTTCGATTATTACCTGAAAAATATATCTGAGTAAGTCGTGTGAAAATTTCAAACCGACCGGTTTCGCGGTTTCGGAGAAATTTTCCTCACTGACTCTGAAAACACGGTTTTGAGATAAACGCGTTTAAAGTTTTAATAACTGCGCCCTCAGCCTATACCTGACCTCGAGCGTCCACCTTTATATGGTTGTATCACCGAAACTATTAGTCGGATCAACTTCAAATTTTCAGAGAATATTCTTGAATATATGTACATTCAAAAAATGGAAGTATCGATTTTTTGAAAATCACAAGTGGATATAACCCCTTAGATAAGAAAATTAATAAGAACTTAAGTGTTAAGCACCTTACGTTTACAGATTTGCTTATTTACTATGCGCAAACGATGCTTTCATGTCAAAGAGTCAATGTATCGAAGTATCGAAGCAACAACAAAGAGTCACAACGTTGTGTTGTTGGTATGTAGAAAATCTGAACTGTGCCGAAAAAATAAGCGAAGGATCGTCGATCGTCACCGCTTTCTTTGCCGCTCTTACAGCCTTGCGTACAAACCATCGTAAATAAGTATGTTTATGTATGGGCGTGCATACATATCCACGCTAATTTTTGCGAGCCACAGACAAATATTTTAGAAGTGGTCAATATTATAAAACAACTCTGTTTTTGTGGGGTTGTCAGTTTTCCCTTCAAGAATCTCAGAAAGTTTTTCAACTCATTAATTTTAGAGTTTGTCTTCGTTGCGAAAAGCCGCTTGGTGGCAAACGTTTGCTCTGGGATATGTGGAGGTGCTTGGTTTTATGAAAGGGTCAACTCTGACTATGAAAGTGCATTTGCGTTAATGAATGACAAAAGATATGATTGATTACTATTAATAAAGTATACAAATAGCACATACACATAGTTGATATACATACATACATATCAACTATAGGAAATAATTAAAAGAGGAGGCCTTATTTTCAAAATATCTACCAAATATTTCAAATAGTATATTATTGAAAAATATGTTCAATTGTATATGATTTAATATGAATACATATCATTGCATTTATACCTATAAAAATATAAGTATAAAAGCTAACATTCGTCTGTAATAGTAACTTATAGTAATATAAATTGGCAACTGTATGCTATAGTTATCCAATGAGCCATATCTTGATGAAAAGAGAACATGTGTAAAATTTAAAATCAATGTCTCAAAACTTGAGAGAATAGAGAATCTATACAAATGGAGAGGCAGACAGACATGGCTAATTCGACTCAACTCGTTATGCTTTTCATTTATCTTTATAAACAATATTATCCGCGATGGACTCCTTAACTACTGAACCGATTTTAGTAAAATTATGCACAATAAATCCATGTCGAGCCAACTCAGAAGATAGGATGGTGAAAAATACTCATAAATAAAAAATGCAGTGAAAGCTGTATTAAGCGGAGAACGCTATTGACTGGACCGAAAGACTGGTAACCAGACATTGAGAAAGCAGCCTTAAATTTGTTAATTTTTCCAATGAAATTTATTTGTATGTACATATTCAAAATTAAATCTCAACTACAATTATTTGGAACTATATACCGACAAAAACGGTTTCGGCTTTATTTGCAAATAAAATTTTCACTGTATTGAATAGTTTATGACATGAATAATAGTATAAAATACTAGTACATAATAATACTTTATAGGGTCTCTAATGTTTCTTTCTGGGTATTAAAAACATTGTGGAAAACTTGATATATACTTCTAGGGGTATAAGAACTATTTTTTGGATTTTTCCTAACCAAAATTTTGATTAAAAATTTAAATTTTTTTTCTCTCTTCAATAATGATACGGTGTGTCTGTTATGTACAACCAAATATTTGAAAGCAAGTTTTCGGAATTCCAAAAACTGAAGCGCGGTAACCGTGTTAGAAAACAACAACAATAACCTTGGACTAATCAATTTAATCGAAGTATACGTTTAAAGGTGAAAGGAGCTCGTGTGCAGAAGTCATTAAGTTTTCGTGAAACAAAATATCTCTTATTTAAAAATGCAGTGGCAGCCAATTTGGCCACAAAAACTCACCTGTTGAGGAAGTCGGTGTTGCAAATTGCTCGGACGATGACATTTTGTTGCTGACGATATCGTCGCCGACACTTGTTCGCTGTTTAGGAGGGCGTAACTAAGTGCAAAATGTACTAGCTGCCAACGGAGGTGTTGTCGATGTTGTTGTTGTGTCTACTGTTGTATGCTATTTTGAAAACACTTTACTAACGTTCTAACAATGATTTGTTGTTGTCTGACACTTATGACTTGTTTGTATTGCTTTTGCGGCCTCACTTTATGTTATCGTATCTGACTTGACTAATCGCTGCTTTAATATTTGCCGTTATATTTATGATACACACCGATTGTTTATTGTTCTCGTTCTGCGATTTTAATCTACCGAAGCAGTTTTCTAGTAGTGTCTAGGGTTTAATTTATTTCCTACATTTTTATTTAGCCAGAATTATCTATTTTTATTTTTCACCGAATATTATATTAAAAATAGCTACGCTTATGCACTTATATATAATTTATTATTTATTAAACATGCAGCATGCCATTTTAGTCACAGCATGTTGCTCGCTTCGTGCGACCACCCATTCGTCACTTTTACTCCAGCCACACCTTCGGAACGCTCTCCTACACACTGCCTTACTAATCAGCTGTAGCACTTTACTAGCACTTCTAACTACTATCACAATTTCGCCGTTGTTTTGATTTAGCCTTTCGCTTTGATGTGTTGTCAACACGCGATAATTATCACTCATAACGCCATTTGCTGTTGTGCTGCAACGAGGCTATTTTCTCCCTGTTTTCGTTCGTGGAATTGCCACTTTTTATCATTTTTTATTGGTTTGCGTGTTCTTGAGTCCAACATTTCGAGCATAGCCACCCTCGCTTGTGTAAATATTTGCCTCAGTTGCCTTTTAAGTATGCCAGTTTGGCCGTAAACATTTTCACCTTTGACTCTGCATCGTTAAGCTTTATTGTGACTGTAAATGCCTCGCCCATGCTGTCCAACTTATCTTTGCTCCCTGAAAAGTTCCGCGTGTTAGTTGTTCTTTTATTTGTCATTGGCGTCGTCAAAGAAATCGACAAGTCGTTCACTTTGCATGTTGCAATGTCCTCACTTAAGTTGACGTATTTTTTAATAGGCTTTATGTTGCCTTGATTTGCAAGTCATAGCTGTAAATAGATAAGGAAAATGGGGTTGTCGTTGAGATAAGCAAACATGTAAATATTTATTAAATACTTTTCGAAAACTTTATTTTTTTTTTAGAAATCTTGCTCATAAGTACAATCGAAGTAGAGGAAAGCATATCTCCCATCATAGGGAGTGTAAAACTCATGTACAGACACACCAAGTGTCTGAGAGTAATAATAGACTCAAGGCTCAAATTTAGGGATCACGTAGAAATGCCTTATCAAGATCGATGGCAAATTACTTACTCGCAAAGTTAATGAGATCGGTTGTATTTTATGTGGCTCTAATACGAATCCAAGCGCAAGTCATTAAAGCATATGTCAAACAGGCTGTCGGCACAAAGAGTTATCTTGCTTTGTTATATGCTTTTCGAACAATATCAGGCGGTGCTCCTAAAGTAATGGCCGTATGATGTCCAGGGTAACGAATACGACCGGGTATACAAGTACAAGTTATCAGAGTCGGAGTATAGGAGCCAAAAGAGAAGAGAAAATCAACAGCTGAATCTTAAGTCAATATGACAGCAGCGATACCAGACATCCATTCGTGAATAGACAGATCTGAATTTCACCAAACTCAAATACTAATTGGACATGGGTGCTTTAGAAGTTACATGTACAGATTGCTTTGAAGACTCTGAGCATGTATTCTTTTAATGCCCACGCTTTCAAAGTACAAGGTTAAAACTTAAAACTTCACTCGGTGATAGTTTTACGGTGAAAAATTTGACGACACTCATGTGTCACTTCACTGAGAAGTGGAAAGCGAAACCATAGAAGAAGCTTAAATGTCCTATCACTCCCACGAAGTAATACTTATGGGAGTGGCTCGGTGGTTCGGTGGGAGAGTCTGAAGTTGAGAGTAGGTTATGATCTCGAACATTTTATTCTATCTAAAATCAGATGAGTTATAACAGCTTCATTTTTATGATAATGTATTGGTAAATTCGATATGTTTAAAGTAGTTGTAAATAAAAAATAAATATCTTCAATAAAAGTCCCGAACCATTGCTTAATTGCACGTTTGAAACTTTTCACTAACTTTGCCAGCCTTCGCTACAATTAATTAACCTATTCAATAACAGGTAACTACAGTTAAGAAAGACTTAATTAGCACTTGCGTTGAATTTACCCATGCCACTTGGGCCTAATGGTCTGCACAAACAAACCTAAACCAGCAGCAGCATCGATTCTCGAACATAGTACATACACAAATGTGTATGCGAATACCAGGGTATTCTTTAAGCGTTAGTAATTTATTAGAATAATCGCCGCTTGGCAAGCTAATTTACACTCGGCTTTGCACTTCGACGTTTATTATGTAATTCTCAGCTTTCCGCTGCAATTGCGTCCGGCCAAATAGCTGTAACCACTAACCGATGGGAACAATAGCCTTCAACGGCCGTCATGCTGCAGCCACATAAATATAGACAAAACGAAAATGTGAAGCAGAAATTTCCAATTAAATTTTAATGCCTAACAGCTTTCAAATGTGAGCACGCGCTCGAAGGAACTGTCATGAAGGGAGAGCGCAAAGAAGCTCGAAAGGCAGTGGAAGAATGAGCGGCGGCTCCGAAGACAACGCCATTTTAAATTGAATTTGTGTGCAACTTTGCGCTATTCACAGCGTTTACGTGCTGGAGACGTGCCGTCACCGTTGCTTCTTGGATTACTGCACACTGCGTCCGCCACGGCGTATGAGTTATGCTGCGCTGTCAGCAAACATAAAAGCAAGCAAACACAAAATAAACTTGAAATAATTGAATTTTAATGCATAGCGATGCTTGCGAAAACTATTAAAAAACACGCTGCTTTTATAAAAATATTAAAACGTTGCGCTGCCAACGCTCTGTCATGCCTTTATGAGCGTACTTTGAGTGCTTTGAGGCAAAAGGATGTTGCGTGTTGCAGCCATTTTTGAACACGCTCCATATTTGATGTGTGCCACAAATTCATTCACAGCAAAGTACGAAAGCATGTTAGTTCGGAGTGCATAAAAATCGATAGCTTGCAACTAACCGCACTTTGGTTACGAGCGCGTTTACAACAAACACTTGCAACTTGTTGTGCAATCTCTGCATTGCTTAATAATTTATGAGCCGTTTTCTCCTAACATTTCGCACATAAGTGTACTGATTTTTTGCACTCTTCTTTATTTGGGCGAGTAAGTGGCAGACGGAAATTTTTCAACTGCTTGATTATATTAAATTACTACTGCCTCAACACTTTTGCCTCAGAATTTTCGTTACACTCTGCGATTCTGCCAGAATAAATTTCTTTGTATTTATTAAAATGTCAGTTTCGCACATTGCACTAGTGCGTTGTGGCAAAAGTTTAAAAAATATGTAAATTACTACTAAGAAACTGGGATTTCTTGGCCGCGGCTGGTAGTTGGCGGCCGGCTACGGTGTTAGAGTGACCGCTTTTGCATATATTTTGTGAAGAAAGAGCATAAACTTAAATTTGAGATTGTGCCTTATTGAGATTAATAACCGCAACACTACGGTTGTATAAAGCGTAGACAAAGTGAAGTTGAATGATATTAATGTCTCATATAGTTAAAAGTGTAACGAAAAAGTTTGCCCTGAGCTGGATTTTTTCAAAGATAAATTGTTATGAAGATAACTCTAAAAAAAAAAAGAGTGTACATAATGGAATCTAAGTTTCTAAGAATTTTCCATGTTTAATAGCGACATACTGATAAAACTGTGTAATACGAATATAGAATAGCTTTTAAATGTGCCAGTATAGAGAGGGGCGGATCCAAAAAAAATTTTTTTTTTTGTTTTTTTTTGGGAAATAAACCACTACTTAAAACGTAAACATTATATATTAAATATAGTTATCTTTCTACAGTTTATTATCAAGATGGAAAATATTCAAATCGAACTTCTGATAGCAAACATTAAAAATAGAATAGAAATAGTAGACGTGTAATGAATAGAAAAAATTCATAAAAAACAAAAAAAAAAAAAACGTTAACTTCGGTTGCATCGAAGGTAAATACAATTCACATTTACATTTAAGTTAGTAAATATGTGTTCAGTTTCTGTAGCAGATATATGCTATAGTGAGCCGATCTGAACAATTTCTTCGGAGATTACATTGTTGTCCTAGAAAATAATCTGTGCCAACTTTGGTGAAGATACATTGTCAAATGTGAAAGTTTTCCATACAAGAACTTGATTCCGATCATTCAGTTTGTATGACAGTTATATGTTATAGTGGTCCGATATCGGCAGTTTCGACAAATGAGCTTCGTATGAATGAAAATGACGAATACAAAATTTCAAAACGATATCTTAAAAACTGAGGGACTAGTTCGTATATATACAGACAGACAGACGGACATGGCTAAAACGACTCACCTCAACACACTGATTATTTACACATGACGCTCATAGGGTTTCCGACGCTTCCTTCTGGGTGTTACAAACTTCGTGACAAACTTAATAAACCCTTTTCAGAGTATAAAAAGGGATTTGGCCAAATTTTGAGAATCTGTCGAGAACTTCCTCTGCAGTGAGCGTTCAGAGCTCGCATTTGTCACAGCAAGTATGTAGAATATGTGCAGAAAACCGTGAAGAATAGGGTATAGGTCTACATCGCAATTCTTCAATGTTTCCAAAGCAGTAGTCGGTAACTTATTGTCTTTTAACTTTTGCTTCTGCCCCTAATGGCACAACCAGTGATCAAGTTCAACTTTGAGCTTCAAACGTAGCACGACGTTGTCATTATCCAAAAGACGTTTGAATATATCTACATATCAAACAGTCAACGAGATTTTCTATTACTTTGGTTTTCGAAGCACATACTTTTTTTGAAAACAGCAAACTCAATTGAAAGCCATCCAATACTTCTTTAGAAAAGCGTATCTTCAAGCGTATCCTATAGAGAAATACAGAGACCCTGTAGTATTCTTCGCAAGTTCTCACCCAGAAAGCTTTGCGTTTTGTCTTTCGGCAGCAGATTCAAAGTGATGATGTCCTTCGAATGTTGGATTCTGAGCAATTTTTGGTCGTCCGTCAATTTGTGCGCAACAAACCGCGCACACACTTTTCGTAAGCCCAAATGTTCGGTCAAAATACGATAAATCGATGTTTTGGAGCTGTTCAATTTCATTTCTAGATTTTCAATGATGATTTCGGCTGTTTTTTGATGAATTCGCGCTCAGTTTCGATGGGAAATTCGGTGATCACGGATTTTGATTGGCCCTCATGTTGATCGTCATTTACGTGCTCACGACCACTTTGAAAACGTTGAAACCCCTCGTCTACTCCGCTACGGGACAGGCAATCATCACCATAAACTTGTTCCATCAATTGAAACGTTTTGGTAAAAGTTTTATCAATTTTAAAACAAAATTTAATGTTGGCTCTTTGTTCGAAGCTCATTTTCGCACCGATAACACAAACATACTGACACTTAAAATGCAATGACTTCATTTCCAATAGATGAAATGTCATGAAATTCTCACTGGATAATTGTAAAGATAGCAGATTCTAACGCACCAGTCGACATATAGATGGCGCTACTAGAAGACGCAAGATTCTAAAAGTCCACCTTGTGTAATATAAAGGTATTTAATTTAATAGAAGTGAATTATTTTTCTTAAGTTCAAAGGATATCGCACCCTGTACCCCATTCATGCAAATAATAAGTTTCCGCAACCATCAATTCCGCAACTTTCAAGTGAAATTATCAGCTTTGTTGAAGCTATCTTCTGCTGCTACTCACGAAATCTTCCACATATAGTTGGGAAGTTAAAACGAGTTCAGCGTTGAATAAAAGAAGGGAATAGTATTATGTATGGAAATATACATGAATACATACATATACATACAACGCATAAATATAACAAAGCAATTTATAAGGCGCTGACAGACTTGGCAAAGTTTCTTAACTAACAAGTTAAAAAGTTAATTAGTTATTACGCCGAAGAACGCTGCGCATATATCTTTGTTAGTAGAAGTCATCATTAACAGCAAAGGATACTAATTTAATTTGTTTGTTGCTTTAAGGGCTGATAATTGCTCTCAAATCATTTTGAGACATAAATATGTCAGAGACCTTTGTGAGGAGCTCTTTTGTGTAAAACAAAAAAAAAAAAAAAAAAAAAAAAAAAAAATATAAAAAAAAAAAAAAAAAAAAAAAAAAAAAAATATTAAATGCTTTAATTTAACTTTTTATGAATATTTTTCGCATTAAAATAATATACTCGATTAAATTATCACAAGCCGTTACTTTGAAACAATTACGCTGAAAATTTCGATTATAAAATTTAATATTACATTTTGTAACATTCTGCAATACTTTGGACTCTGATGGCATTATTTAGTTTTAAAGCGCGAATCACATAAAAATGGCTTTATTTTGATTTGCATAGGAGTAACAACCCGCGCAGGCAAACATAATTACTTAAGTAATATGTTGTTGCAGGCGTGGATGTGAGTGTTGAAAACAACAAGTAACAATGAATTTACGCTTCCACAAAGTGAGTGTGGGGGTGTGTGCGTGCAAACATTAATTTGCATGAAATTAAAAGGTTTTGTCGCCGCAGCTTAACGCCGACATCGAGGTCGGCACTTATTAACACAAACAACATGTTAAGCTGTTGGATGCCTTTGTAATACCAAGTATTCATGTATAATGTACGTCCACTTACACATTTAGTGCACACGTACTTTTAATGTAATGTGTTGTCAAAGCAGCGGTACTTAGCATGACGTAAGTGTACTAATTTACATAAATTTATATTTTGTAAGGCAAGCTTCCTCTTTGAGAAAAATGAGCGCATATTTTATCATATTTGGAAATATATTTCAGTAATGCAGCTATTAAGGGGCACAGCTTAGCTCTAAAAAATAATTATTATTTTTGTTTTTATTTTCTCAAAAAGTTTGAAAATTTCAATTAATAAAAATTAATAAAATTCACAAATTTTATGAAATTCAATACTCTTCTAACAAAATCCTTCAAGTGCTGTTATATTTACACAGAAATAATGACTGTGAAATACTACCAATCTCGAGCTCGGGGCATTATAAAATCTGAAACACAGTACTCTAGCACACATATGTCAATAAGCTTTTGCAGAAAGCATGATTTGCAAAGCTCAACTTTGCATCTTATGGAGATCTCCCACTTAATTGTCTCAATCCTACCAAAGCAATCTATGTACATGACTACATATGTAAGTCTTCAGCAAACACAAAGGATTTGCAGGCATAAATAACATCGAAGCTTGTGTCGAAGTGTCAAATTTTGACAAACACAACTAACGGTGACATATTATTGCCCAATTGCTTCGTGTCAAAGTTACGAAGTTTATCATTATGAGGCTTGTTTACATAAAAGGAATTTGCCAACCGTGATAAAGCTCCCTTGTGATGTTGCGTTGCATGTAAATGAAAATATATTGCAAAACCTAGCAGATGTTTGTGAATTGAACTTAAAACGCTGTACAAATATGAGTAGGTAACTAAATTCAATAAAACGAAAAGTATTATATTACTTTATTCACATAAATAATCTAAAAATTAACTTCAAAGTCAAATAGAAAAATAGAAAAGTAAGAAACTTATAATAGCTGAATACTTTCCTAGCCGTCTTTGCTGTTCTGATAATCTCTTTTTAACTACCTTGGCGTTGTTTTTTAGATCACCGTCCTGTTGAAAGATCACTTCATCATCAGTGTAAGCGCTCAACTCTACGAACTCTGGCAAACTGGTCGGCCTAATGTTCAGGTAGTCTGCTTTCTTCATTATTCTAGTTATTTAGGACGGTGCCAGCAATAACTTATCCCATTATACTGGAATCGCTAATCTTCACTTCGTCCGACCAAATCAGACGTTTCCAGTCCTCTAAGCTCCATTTTTTGTGTTGTTTGCAGAAAGCTAGACGAGCTTTAATATTTTGGGTCGATAAGGCCGGTTTTTTCAATAATAGCTGCTTCCAAACCGATTCTATTTAAAGCTCGTCGCCCACTCCATTCGCTAACTGGTTTGTTTCACATTTGGTGTCGTCGCACTGTTTTTACCGCATTTCTCGTTTCATTAAACTTGCATCAGAGTCTATCAAAAGCTTACGCCGTCAGCCAATTTGTGCAATATTTCGGCTTTTTTGCAAGGTAGCTATTGTGCTTTGTCTTATACAAGGTGCGTTCCAAAGGAAATAGGACTTTTTGAATCTAGCGCCCCCATTGGAAAAATAAATAATAAATAATGCATTTAAATGTTAATAAAAAAGCTTATGCTTGACAACATCATCATCAACATTTCTTATGGCCAACTGTGCCATAACGCATTGACTAACTGCCCGTTTTTGAATTATGGTCACATAACAACAAAGCAGCAATTGATCGTTAATCTAATATCTCAATTGCCATCATTATGAATGTATATGTGTAAAGCATATAATATACTCAGAATAATAGCATTTTTATAGCTAAACGCTGAACAAAGGTCAGTAAATTGCTGATGCGTATCGAACACTCGCTCGAGTGCAATAAAGTAATGCATGGAAATTTATTATGTGTGTAGAAAGTTTTTTTTTTCGAGTAGAATAATATAATAATATGGTTATGTAAAATGTATATTTGTAGATGTTGACGTCAAAATTTAAATCTAATTAGATTGAATTTCAGAATTTAAGTGTTTTCAATTATCTACTTATTGCGCTGTGAAATAATTAATGTGACAAAAAAAGCTTTTATGCGGTTTTTTTTTTTTTTTTTGGCTTAATTAAAATGAATTAATAATTTTAACTTCGAAAGCATACCTCGCATATTTTTACCTATACATATATCCACCCCGGAGTTACAAATAAAAATTATGTAAGTATAAAATGCGCTGTGTTTAGAGGTTAGGTGTGTCACTTGGATGTTTGGAATGCTGAGCAGGGTTGAGTATTTTGATCGAACTTATGATTGTTTGAATATTGAAAATAATTGTGTGTGATCCACTTTTTATATCCTGTTACCATTCGCTTCAGAAATTGTTCGATTTAATTCACAAATCTCATTGGTGGCTTGCGTGGAATTCTTCCCTTTTTTATACAAACAATTTCGAAATACAGAGAATTTCTTCATTATTTTCACTCATTTTCAAAAAGCTTAAAAAACTTATTTTTAAACTTCTCCTAATTTAATTCTTTTTCAGTTAAATGGAGCTTAGAATCTCACCTTTCCAACACTATATGGTATGTCACAATGTGATTGGTAGCACTGGAGATATACGACTGCAACGACATCTATTGACAAAATACGAAAAGCTTTGTCGACTAAGCAATATTATGATGATGAATGTTGGCTTGAATATACTATATACATACATAAATTAGTCCCTCAATTTGTTTTAGATATTTATCAAAAAATTTTCAAATGCTCTTTTCTTCCCAAAGAGCTTCTCATTTGTCGAAATCGCTGATACCGGACCACTGTAGCATATATCTGACATACAAACTGATCAAAAAATAATTTCACTTATAGATTTTTTTTTATTTAGAAAGGGTATTCTAGCTAGGGTTCAACAGCAGTTAACATTTTTTGATTTCTGCTATTTATCCATAAAAAATTATCACTTTACTGCAATCATTTATCTTTAACATCGCGCCATAATTTTGTTGCATTCTAAAAATATATGTAAATGTACATTCATATTATATATGCACACAAATGACCAACTCCTTTATTTCATTCATACCAACAACAATATCCTTTTACTGCTCTCAACATGCATATGTGTGCAGTTGATTTTATGATGATATCAACAGATGTATGTATTTACATCTTTCATTCTTTTGTGCACATGTTCTACATAAATATAATTTTAGTTGGGGACATGTATGTGTTATGGGTATAGATGTACTACACCTTCTAATAAATATTACAACGGCACATTAATTAGCTTTAACAATTGTATGGCCATGGCACAGCAAATTCGTTTTAATTTGGTGGACAAAGTGTTAATGAAATTATATTTTCTTGACTTTTGCATCTTTTTCTTCCCATTGTAAGTAAAAAAAGCCAATAAAGATTCGACTGTAAACTAATGCCTCTCAAATGAAGAGCAGCTTTTGTTCGAACAGTATAAATGGTCGAAACTGGTTTTCTTCCATGAGCACAAAATCAAACTATTGCTCATAAGCACCAGGACAATTGAGGAAAAAATAACTCTCCCCATTTTTAGGAGAGTGTGTGATTACTTCACAGGCACAGTCGAAGTATTTAGAGATAATATTGAAAGCAAACAAGATTTACAATGGCTTATTTAGAGTGATGGCTAATAAAGGACGGTGAAACCACAGACATATACCTGACATCCATACGTGGATAACTAGACAAGATGGGGGACCTGGATATCCACCTGACCCAAACATTTAGCGGGCGTGGGTGCTTCATATTATATGGCCTCTAAACAAATTTAAAAATAACATCAGTCCATATTGTTCAATATGTACGAAGTTCATGGATGACTCTAATCATGTGTTTTTCCATTTTTCTTGGTTTCTAAACATAAGGTAAAAGTTAAAAACTGCACTAGGTGTTAGTTTAACGGTGAAAAATTTTACTGCATTTATGCTGATCGGGAAACAGTAGCTTCCATCATGTCTAAATTAAAACAGTTACAGGAGAATAGGCGTCAGTCCGTTCGATATAAAGAGGAGACGTAAAATATCTAGTCCTCCTACGAAGTAATGGAAAATAATAAAGAAGTCCATTGTGTTCAGATGATTGGAAAACAGAACAGCGAAAGACAGCACAGCATTATGGTAAGAATCATCAAAGTTAACACCAAGTTTTCAGCCGACTGAGGTCATTTATTGGCCATGGATATCGAAAAATTGGGTTTCTGTGATGAAAGCAACTATTAATTATTAAGTATATGGTAAATGGAAGTTATAGGAGAATACAGTGTAAAAAATTTTTACTTAAGGCGATTCCTAAATGTGGAAACTCATGTCAACTATTTAATTAAAAAACCCATCTGTAATCAATCCATAATTGTTGAGCATAGTTTTAGAAATGCACGAGATACGTACATTTTTCTCTTTGAAGGAATACTTCACTAAATTTAGCTTGTAACTTTCACTATGCTGTTATAACCTAATTGGTGACTGAGTCATATGTTACCTTTTTGAGTATTTTCGAATTTATTCACGATTAACTTGCACAAAATAGCATGAGGCACATCTGATCAAATTTGAGTCGGACTGGTCCATGTGTGTTGTCCAAATACAAATTTTATAAACATTTTGGAGACAGTGTTTGTGGATAAGAAAAAGCGTTACGGTTATTCTAAATTATGAGGTGAATGTCTTAGCTTAACAACTTCTAAAATATAAGTACATCAAGCTTAGAAAAGAGCTATCGAATTTCTTGGAGCCTCTAGGCAAAACAAAAATGTTCAACTCCCTTATTAGAAATTAAATTTCAAATTGTCTTCTAAAAAACTTTGTAGATTAGAAAAGATAATTTACTCATAACCCGTAATAAGAATAACAAAAATATAAAAACTTTGTCAGTAGAAGTTTGGGCTAAGGCGTGTCTTAAACGAAGCAATCACCCACTCAGTAAAAATGTTTAGAAATATTCACGGAAACAGTACGAAAGCTAAGAGCATTTAAAAATGTAGATATATACATATTTATGTGTGTAAAAATATGTTTTTACACTGTTGTCATCCTACGCAAATTTTCGAATGTTTACATTAATGCTAATTTTGTGCTTTGAACTTTTCTAATACTTTTTTTTTTTTTTGCCTTTTGTCTCTTAATTTCTTTCAATAAAATTCATAAAATCGTCGGACATTAAATATTTTATGAAGCAAAATTCAGCAAGAAAGTCACAAGAAATGAGCACCAAGTTTATATATAGTTCATTTATGGGTAAATAAATAGGTAAGCACATGAGCACATGTTTACAAAATTTTAGCATGAAAAAAACTTTGATGTGCCGCTGTTAAATACTCAACATAAACAAAATTGATGGCAAGTTTAATGAAATTAATAGAGCACATCCTTTGTGAAAAGGCGACGAGCTGACGTTATTGTTGTTATTGTGGCTTCAAGCAGCCAGAAAATTGCGCAAAATTAAGGCGAAAAGAATGTAAGTATATACACCATAGATATACTAAATAAGCGCACAGAAGCTGAAGTCGCTCTCATAAAGACGTCAACTAAATGACAACAGAGAAACAAAAACAAATACGCACACACACAAAGCGAACATTGCTAGTCGTGTGATGGCCAAGGATGCAACGAACGCTAAGTTGACATGCCTACAAATCCATAAAGCGCTCGCATAAGAAACGGAATATTTATTTATGTGCAACGAAAAAGCTTGAACCGATTAAAGGCGTCAGGAGACGGCGACAACAAGGTTATTGGCTTTGATGGCGAGCCGTATGAGTGTTATACTGATTTTTCGCTCATTTGCTTCCATTCAAGCATAGTATTTACATACAATATACATACACTATTTGTGCGTATTGGTGCTCTCGCCAAAAGCCAGAGATTGCTATGTATAGTATACAATTCAATTAATATGCTGGTGCAGACATCTCTGTGTGTGAGCTTTTCTAGTGCTCACACTCATCGATAGTTTCACTCGTTATAACTTTTAAATGACCTAACGAACATACATATATTCATCCAAATACATGTATGTATGTATATGGTATAAATGTATATATATTTGTTTTATAAATTGTTATAAGTACTTGCGGATATTCGCAGTGGGATGGATCTATTTGTTTCGTAAATAATGAAGAAGTTCTTCACACAGTTAAAATTTAATGTTGAAAAATCATTCATTGAAGTTAAATATGCTTAGTTTTCTGTATAAGATGCTTATGGGGTATATATATTATATATGTACCATATAATTATGGGTTTTTATACGTAGAATGACACCTCGGAGACCCTTTCAAATATGTAAGTATACATATAGCTGATCAGCTTGACGAACTGGGTCGATTAAGTTATGACAATTTGTCTGTATATACGCGAACTGGTCATTCAGTTTTATGGGATCGATCTAAAATTCTACTCATATCCTTTTTTCCTAAATAAGTTACTCATTTCAGGGACCACTATAGCATATAAATAGCTCCCATCCAAACTGATAGGTCATATGAAACTTTCCATTTCTATTTGTACATAAATTTATTACTATAAGGTGCGCTCCAAAGTAAGCAGTATTTAAAAAAAAAAAGAACAATTGTTTTTTTCGGTCAATTTATTTTATTCAAAATAGTTTTTAATACAGCTTTTTGCACGATCAAAAAGCACGTCGAACGAGTATTTTAGCTCGTTGGCCGGTATGGCCACCAGTACATTTTGAATACGGCGAGTGGTTAATGGTTAGGATGTGATTTTTGGTAAAATAATCGGTTACAATGATGTCCTTAGAATATTGGATTCTGAGCAATTTTTGGTGGTCAGTTAATTTGTGCGGAACAAACCGTGCACACACCTTTCCTTAGCCCGAATGTTCGGTCAATATGCAATAAATCCATGTTTTGGAGATGTTCAATTTCATTTCAATGATTTTCAATGTTGATTTCGGCTGATTTTTGATGAACTCACTCACAGTTTCGATAGAATATCCGGTAATTACCGATTCTGATTGGCCCACATGTTGATCATCATTTAATGTTGGCTCTTTGTTCAAAGCTCATTTTCGCACGGATAAAACAAGCATACTGACACTTTAAACACAATAACTTCACCTCCAATCTATGAAATGTCATGAAATTAATTCTCACTGGATAATCGATAAAGATAGCAGATTCTAACGCAGTCGACATATAGATGGCGCCACCAGGGGGCGCTAGATTCAAAAATTCCTTTCTACTTTGGAACACACCTTTTATAACACGCTTCTATATTTTCAAATTTAATTTAACATTTCTGGTTATCATACAGCGGCTAATGCAGAAAAATATTGTACGAAACGTGCATGGATATTTCAGTAACTTGTCGAGTGGTCACAGGCACGGGCTCGTTATTCGAGTGACGTTCTGCGAACGAACGGATAAGCATTTATAACAGTCATAGTATCCTCAATTTGGCGAAGCCTCAAAACGAGCGTTCACCGAGTTCTCCCTTCCCTCATGTACTGATTTCAAAAGATAATCGATACACTGTTCTTAAAGCAAATGGAACTGTCAATTTTCACAAACTAATCATAAGGACTTTTTTTTTTTACGACCTGGCGCTGTTTTCACGGTACTCTTTTTGAAAAAATTCAGCTTTATCGGGATGAGTCGAGCAAGAACGCGTTTCATACCCAAAATATCCACTAAAATCATTCCATCCAAACAAGATGTGATGAGCACTCTTGCCATCACTCTAACCCTTGTATGACGATTTTTAAGCATCATATCCTTAAACAGAATCACCGTAAGATTTTTCCAACATTCAAAACGATTTCGCGCACAAAATTTGTTTAGAAAGATAAAATTTGAGAGGCTACTAAGTTCGGGGTACTTTTTTGTCAAAAGCACTCTTGCCATCACTCTAACCCTTGTATGACGATTTTTAAGCATCATATCCTTAAACAGAATCACCGTAAGATTTTTCCAACATTCAAAACGATTTCGCGCACAAAATTTGTTTAGAAAGATAAAATTTGAGAGGCTACTAAGTTCGGGGTACTTTTTTGTCAAAATGTTTATAACCGTCTCTTCTGTCCTGGCTACCGTTTGCCCCGGTTCACTGCGATTAGCCCACTTTTCACCACCAGTCGACGATGGATGTTTAAGTTACCAACTGCTCGAAAATTCTACTGATTTTTATCTTTATCAATATCAGAAACCAAACCTTCTCCGATATAATATTCGATGGGTAGTATCTGGTCTATTCTAAGTTGCCAATTGTATTTTGACACAAAGACTTCTTAGCACATCATTTTCAAATTTTTTCTTCCGCGTAGTGTTATCATTATTCAACTGAAAGCTGTTGAGCTGTAAGTTATTGGAAAATATACTGACACAAGTGCCATTCACATATTTTTAGTAGCAGAAACTTCTTGGCATGTACCACCATACGAGGTGTGTTCAAAAAGTACCGCGAATTTTGTGTTTTTTCAAAAATTATTTATTTATTCATGAATATMTATTTTGTCCCCTTCAAAGTAATCCCCATGAGATATTATACACTTGTGCCAACGGTTTTTCCAATCTTAGAAGCACTTCAAAAAATAATTTTTTTTTTATCTTCTTCAGCTGCTCCTTCGATAACGTCTTTATCTCGTCAAGAGAAGCGTAACGTCGTCCTTTTATGGGCCTCTTCAGTTTAGGGAACAAGAAAAAGTCACAGGGGCCAGATCTGGGGAATACGGTGGCTGCGGCATCATTAGTGTGTTGTTTTTGGCCAAAAAGTCGCGCACAAGCAAGGATGTGTGAGCAGGGGCGTTATCGTGGTGCAAAAGCCAATTTTTGTCACATCTTCTCGGCCTTCTGAGAACATTTTGTACCACCGATAAACGTTGCTTCGGTCCAAGGTAGCTTGTCCGTATGCCACAGTCAAYATTCAGAATGCATYCGCGCACTKAATTTCGTTTTTCACATAAAATTTGATACAGGTTCTTTGATCCATTTTTTTGAATAGGTAAAAATCGAATACAACCCAAAACACGTGCAAGCAAAGCAGCTGTCAACAATTAAATGAACATTCAAACATAACGCCACAAAAAATTCGACATTCGAATATACGTAACCCGCGAAAATTCAAAATTTTTTGAACACACCTCGTATATCATTAAGATACCAGCAATATTTGTAATTCTTGATGATTTTTGATTCATCAACATTTTAGTCGTTGGCATGCGAGGACATTCCAGCGTTTGGTTTGATTTGGTTTGGTTTGATGGCTGATCAAAGATCACACTTAGACTAATAATGTAGTAATTTGTGATGCCATAGAAAGGAACTTACAAATTGGCGAAGCGCTTAGTAGCCAATATATAGTTACACAGACGCTTCACTTTAACACCCGCCAGTTCGGTGGGATGTCCAAAGGTATGCATCCCCAAGTGAGACGTCCTAGTCCTTTTTGTACAAATGTGACGACTGTTAAGTATATTTTTTATTACTTAGAGTAGACTCTATGTATCACACTATCAATATGTCGAGTGTTTTGAACCACTTGAAAAAATTCTAAATCGTAATTTTTAACGAAACTGTAGAAATTCAACAATTTAGCCAAATATTTTAAACTTCTTGGGAAAACGAAATGGGGTAAATATTTCAATATTTGATCATGCTTTATAGGCCAATATAGTAAAAGGACTTTTGTTCAACGTTTATATACTCAATTAAATCGTTTAAAAATATCGCCAAAAATTGCCACATTAAATGTCATTTAGAAATATGTATATTTCTTTATATTCGAGAAATGAAGTAGCATATCTTTTAAGGTTCGCTCTGAACATACTAGCAGTTTTATCTTAGAGGACAACAATATTAAACTAATTCTCATGTGTACAAAAATTGTGATATAAGTTTACAATGTGCGGTCACTTCAAAAGTCAGTGTAAATATATAAAATATGTATAATTGCCAAGAATACACATGTTATCGTGACTATGAATTTGCTCTATGCTTGCATGTAATATCAAACATGTGCATACATATGTACATATCTAACATGCATGGTGTTATATGGAGGCACAACTTGGCTGGCGCTTGTAATTGCTCGAAGTCATGCACAATTTCGTTACTTTGCATGTCTTTTTACATAAATATATACAGAAGCACATTTGTACATGCTGTTGTACTAATATTTGCCATGCCTTGTACACACATGACTAACCGCATTCTATCCACTATGATGCCGTTAACTTCTCATGCAATTGACTTTGAACTAACATGTTGGTAATGGGGAAATGAAATGCAACTTGACTGACAGGATATTAATATTAAATAGACACCCACGTAAGGATTTCCAGACGCCACACATAGGGGATATTCAAACCCACGTCCTCAATTAATTTTAATGTTGCCAAAAGGTCATTGACTAGAGTGCGGCTGCTCGTTATGTGTTTAACTTTATTAGTGTTTACGTACATACAGGGTGTGAAGCCTCACAAAAGGATATTTATAGAAAACATGGAATATTTTTTGTGGAAACAAAGCTTTTGATATATTTTTGTTCGTATAATTTATTTGGACTATTCTTTCACTACAATTTTAATCAAACAACAATTTTTCTGACAAAAAATTTTCTCTTTATTTATTCGATCATCTCGGGTATTATACCCGACGTTTTCAGAACGGATGTATGCTTTAAGCTCTACATGGTTCAATCCAAAGAGAGATTTCCTCTGCCTTAAAGATGTCTATGGTAAAAAAAATAATACTTTTTTTTGCGAATTTTTTAATTAAATATAGATTGAGTAATATTATTCTGACCTTTTGTATACCTAAATAAATGTCAAAGCTGTTCACTGTCTATATAACGATAAAAATATGGCACACCCTGTATATTTAAATATAAGTTCAATGCAAACCTGCCGCAAAATCAACAAGCAAATTGTCAATGCCTGAACGATATGTGCTTCTCGCAAAAAAATTAAAGTTTAATATCGCAAAACGAAAATTTGCTTGACATCAAGAGGATGTGCTTTGACTCCAAATTGTACAAGTGCTTTAATATTGTTACGTGTATTTACACAAGTATATGGCAAACTAATTAGTATTCCATATGTTGTAAGCAATATGCAATGTGAAGTCTCCACAGGCAATAGGCACGGCAATACAGTTAGTAAGACATAGATTTTATCCTGTCGAGATGCCCCGTAAAGTAACCTTGAACTAGAGCTGCATTGTCGTTTGATTACATTTCTTCCAATTGATCTGAGTACGTTTGCTAATTCTGCTTAAAATGGAAAAAGTTAACTTTCTTTGAACAAATATTTCTTTCTAATGGAAAAACTCGCAACAATAGATTGTTTGAAGACTACGAAGCTTTACATTAAAATCGGTATTAAAATGTTTAGGACCGGCACAATAAAGTCGACTGATATATCTAATATATTGACTGAAATAAGCGATAAAATTCAAACGGATATTTGAAAATCTTTATATAAGATATTAATATAGCGGCAAAGGGTAGTATTTACGCAATTTTTACCATTTTTGATTCAAGGGTAAATTATTAAGAGAAAAATATTCTCTATGAATTTCACTAATACAATGTGATTAAATTAAAAGAATTTTCTTTTATTTCTTCTCCTTCAAAGTAGTCCCTTCCCGCTGCAATACATATACATATGTCAACGAGTTTTCAGTCATCATAGCACTGGAAAAATTATTCGCCATCAGAGCCTTTTTCGATTCAGCTTTTATATCAATTGAATCAAAACGGTGTCCTCGGAGTGGTCATGTGAATTTGCTGAATAGCCAGAAGTTACACGAAGGTGCATAAATCAGGCGAATGCGGTGGTTGCAGCACGATATTAGTTGAAAATGTGGCGAAATGATCACGAATAACCAATGCTGTATGAGATGGTGCATTATCGTACTTCTTTGTTCAATAAATTCAGACATGATAAAAATCGAAGAATTCACTTTTAGAGCCTTCACAAGACGACGCATATCTCAAATACTAATGAATATATTGATGTGAAATATAACACAGATGTCACTAACAGTACATATTAACAATTTTCAGAGAAAAATTTACCCTTTCAAAAAATACGCAAAGTATAAATTAACTAGAAAAAACATTAACTTCGGCTGCACCGAAGCTAATATGCCCTTCTGGTGCATTTCTTTTAGTAACCATTTGTTCAGTTTGTATGAAAGCTATATGCTATAGTAATCCGATCTGAACAATTTCTTCGGAGATTATGTTATTACCTTCAGCAGTAATCCATGTCAAATTTCGTGAAGATACCACGTCAAATGTGAAAGTTTTCCATACAAGAACTTGGTTCTGATCGTTCTGGTTGTAAGGCAGCTATATGCTATAGTGAGCCGATCTGAACAATTTCCTCCGATATTACATTATTTGTATGAGCAATAACCCATACCAAATTTCGTAAAGATATGTGTGCCAAATGAGGAAGTTTCCTATGCAAGCATCGCATTCCGATTATTCATTTTATATGGCAGCTATATGTTATAGTGGTCCGATATCGATAGTTCCGACAAATTGCGAAATTTCAAAACGATATCTTAAAAATTCAGGGACTAGTTCGTATATAAATATATACAGACGGACAAGGCTAAATTGGCTCAGCTCAACATACCGATCATTTATATATATACTTTATAGGGTCTCCGATTTGACAGTAGTATATATATCTCTCAGACCCGATCTTACCAATTTTTATACTGTAATATTTCCGGAAATATTATGTACCTATATTGATGGAATATATGGATTAATTCCTGAGATTTGGTATTTCATCTATCATCACCCTCTGCCCATTGTCCAATTTTGTAATGAAGATTGAAAAACCTTGAAAGAAATATCGCAAATCCTATAAAATATATTTGCATGGAAATTATCAACATGACGAGCTGACTTAATTTAACAACGTCTGTCTGTCTATACGCGAACTAGTCTCTCTGTTTTTGAGATCTCGTTTTGCAATTTTATCGCAAGTATTTTTCTTCTGACAAAGCTGTTCGTTTGACTGAACCGGATCGGATCACTACATAATATGGGTGCCATAAAAACTAGACGATCGGAATAATCGAAAGCATGTAAAATGTGATCCATTTGGAGGCTGGCCACTATTTTAAAGAAAAACCACAGTCTGTAAAAAGATGCTTAAGTTTTGAAGCTTTCTGGTAGTCGTAAAGGTGGTCCTCATGTAAGAGGTGGACTCAGTTATTACACGATTTTTTTTATTTTCGAACAATAGGTACATTACTTCAAATAAGTGGTAGGCAGGCTTGCTTCCGCTTCAAGAATGGATATAAAATACATAAAGAAATTAAATAGAAAAATTTTCTTTAAAAAAAAAAATTTCGTATATAGACTCACTGAACCAATTCACTCACAATGAAAAAATACAAAACTCAAACTAAGTATATATGTATATGTCATATTAGTAACTTTCTGTGTGTGCCGCAATTAGCTGAGTATTGAAAATCCAACAACAAAAGCATGACTTGAGCATAAATTCGATTTTCGCATCCAAATTTAGCACACATTTTTACTTCCACTTCACTGACATATATTTAGCGGGTATTCATTTGTGTTGCCAGCATGCAGAAGGTAGCCAGAAAATCTGTGTGGAGCATGTGGAGATTTATGGAATGGGTTTTTTGTGGCTTTATTCAAAATAAAAACCGCTTACTTGCTAAACAGAATCAAACAAAAACACGAGCTTACACGCACACACTCACGCAAATACAGTTTTCTATTCAAACAAACAACAAGAAGCACACACAAGTATAAATGCTGGCACTTACACGCATGTTTGTATGTGTGTACACTTTTAGCGCTGGCGCCATTGTGCCCTCTCTCTCCCCACTCGCTACTATTTTTATAGCCTTTTAGGCTCGTGCTGCTTGACACTGATTTTATTTGACTCTTTTTGTTGTTTTTGTGGTTTTTGTTGTTGCCGTTGCTGCTTACTTGCGTTCTTGGTCTTGTCGATTTTGCAAACAAAAATATTAGAATGCTTAACGCCACTTTATTACTCGACTGGCATACGCTAAGCTGCACTAAAATATACACATCCATCACAGACACCCACATACACATAAATATGCAAACTAAACATTAAAGGCTGGCATTCATAATCGCACTTCTCACATCCTTTGATTTTGCTAGTATGTGTGTGTGTGTAGTTGTTTTGTGTGGCCACGCTTATACCCCACTCGTGCACGTAATCCCGGCAATGAGGTAATTGGACCGAGAAGCAAACTTTTTATTTTAATTTTGCAAAACTTTTCACAAGTGCTTAAGGCTATAAATTGCCATAATCTCACTCTCTTATTATTTTCTTATTTTTCTAACTTGATTGAAATATTTTTTTTATTATTCAAACGAGTTTCCACTTTTCATTTATTTATTTAAACGTTTTTTTATTTACGAGTATATTATTTTTTCTTAATTTTTTTTAAATTTTTCACATTTTTCCTGCTGTAACACCACACTCTGCGTCCTGCGCTTTATTTTTGAGTTACACGCATCGCGTCCATCGTATTGAAGTGTTCCTACGCAACTGACAGCTCGCTTCGCCACTTGGCTGGCTAGCCGATTTCGTGGCAACAACGTGCACGCGGTCAAAGCTTTCAACTTTGTTCGCATCGCTCCCGTTACACATCGCCAGCAAATACAACAACTTGCGCTCGACTCTGAATTTCTACTCAATTTAACTTTTTTTTTTTTTGTTGCTTACACTTCAATTGTCAGCTGTGTTGGTATGTATCGCGCGCTGGCGACTTGCCTGTGTAACAACACACACAAAGGACACTTTTATGAATGACAGCCATTGCCAGTGGGTACACTTTGGGAAAATTGAGAATAGTTCACACATAGCGTGGAGTGTGGGAGGTGCTATGGAAAAGTGCTTATGTTGAGAATGTGGGGTTTTCTTTTATACTGGATCGATTTTTACTTTTAGGGTTTTATATAATGATTTCTGGTTCCAAAGACTTGTTTTGGCGTTAACTAGAAAAAATCATATAGGGTAGTTGAAAAATTATTTTCGTACTTCTAATGAAACTTGAATTTATTTTTTTTATATTTATAATGAATTTTAATGAACCAATGTACCGTTTTCGTAGACCACTTTTTGTCATTTTTCCGTTAGAGACGTTATTCCATCAGTGGAAAACTTTTCGGCTTTCTGATGAAGCCGACTTCAATAAGGGTGTTCTGGATTGAACGAAACAAATGGTAGTCCGGTGGCGCAAGATCTTATAGTCTTTGCCGAGTCATCAAGTGTGTGCTCTGGCGTTGTCCTGACGGAACTGTTCGTCAGTTCTGGGCGTTTTTATTCGATTGCTTGCTTCATTCTCATCAGTTGTTGAAAGTAAAATGTAGAATCAATCTTTCGACCAGCCTGGAGTAGCTCATAGTGGATGATTCCTTTCCAATCCACTAAACACTCAGCATAACCTTTCGMGGCGTCAATCTTGGCTTTGCGACAATTTGTTGAGCTTCACCACGCTTGGACCATGATCTTTCTCACACTTTATTGGCGTATTAGATACACTTTTCTCCTGTTATCATTCGTTTTGAGAATTGTTTCGATTTTATTTCAGCAAAGAATCGCAGATGTTAATTCGATTAAATTTTTCACAGACAATGTATGTAGTACCCAAATATCGAGCTCTTTTTGTAGCCAGTCTTTCTTAAATAGTTGAAAAGGGTTTGATGATAGACATTAAGTTTCATAGCGATGTCATGGCAGCTTATGTGATGACCCTGGTCAATCTTTTCCACAACTCCATCGAATTTTTCAAAGATAGGTCGACCAGAGCGAAGTGCATCTTTCACATCGAAATTTCCAGAGCGGAAGCGAGCGAACCATAGCAGTGCAACACGAACTGAAACAGCATCGTCTGCGTAAACTTTACGAATTTCTTTAGTGGCTTGCGTGGAATTCTTCCTTCTTCATTATTTTCACTCATTTTTGAATCTTTCTAATTAAATGATACTTAAAACCTCACCTTTCCAACACTATATGGTATGACATAAAGTGATTGGTAGTACTGGAGATATACGACTGCAACGATATCAACAGATGATAAAATATGAAAATACTTTTTTGACTACCCAAGCTATAAATCTCGGCAATGAAAGAAGAACAATTCTCTCAAGAAAGAGTTTAATCAAAAAGTATGACCTCCCGACTATCTAAACTCTTAACACATGACTGCCTAATACAACTTTGTAAAGTGAATATTTTGTACCAGTTTCTAACTAACTGCACAATATAACTATTTAATTTTTAAGAAAAATTAAAAAAAAAACTAGAACTGAAAGTACTACCACGTAAAGTTAGAAGAACTTATTTTCCCAAATTTCATCACTGTAGTGAAAGTATCCTTCGAAAGCGTATTACTTGGGAAAAATCACCCACACATTCACATATACATAAGTACATTTGTAGATACGATAAAAGCAGCTGATTGCCGCAGCTTTCTGCTCAAGTATGCACGCTTAGGACATGCGCTCACTCAGCTGCACGTGCCTCCATAATAGCTTGAGAGAATAATAATAGTATAGAGAGATTGTATAATATATTTACTGGCTCTCCCAAACAATCACAAAAGGAAAACATAACAAATAAATTCAATGAAAAGTATTGACAGTTATTGCTTCGAACGAAATTAATCACAGCACAAAATAATGGCTGAAAGCTCTGTACAAATAAAAGTTTCTCTTTTCATGCATATATATATATATATGTAATTTAGTATTTAGTATATATTTACGTACATCTGTATGCGTGCATTCAATTTGTATTATTCTTTGTTTTTTGCCGGTAAAAACAATATTGTGGCGTCTTCGAGTTTTCGCGCAATTATAAATCAGTGTGTGTGTGTGTACACGTTTGCCTGAGCATAAATCGTTTTGAGCGCTTGACTTGATAATGTAAACAATTATTTACATGCAAGAACAACAACTTTTACTTTCACAGCATATTTATAGAAGCGTAAATACACCAATAATTAATTTATACTTAACATGTCAACTGAAAAGTCCCCGGCCTACCATAGTAGAGCATATAGTTTTGACAATTTTTTGTATTTAACATAATTTTCTTCAAGGATGATAAAGTTAGTATAGCAACCCTCCAACTTTTTAAAAATATTTGTATAGTACGATTTGTCCTTTGCTTCAGTTTCATCGATTAACTCTTCATTCAACGAAAGTTTCTTCCCAGCGAGCATTCTTTAGAGATCTGAGAACAAGAAATAGTCGCTGGGCCAGATATGGAGAATACGGTGAATGCGATAGCAATTCGCAGCTCAATTCATGGAGTTTTGTCAAAGTTTTTACTAACTTTTGTATTGTGATTGTGAAACAACACTTTTATTTCCTCAAAATGCGGCCACGATTTTTCAACGATTTTGTGCTTCAGATGATCCAATATTATAGTCGCTGTTGATGATACTTCCTTTTTCAAGGTAGTTAGTAAAAATTATTCCATGAGCATCACAAAATACAGACGCCATATCCTTGTCAGCCGACTGTTGCGTTTTTTCCAAGCTTTGTAGCGGGTTCATCGTGTGCAGTTCAATCGAATGACTCTCGATTGGACTTTGGAGTGAAATTTTGGGAACATTTTCCATATATTGTCACATGCCAATGCAAAACCTTGGGTTTATTACGCTTCTACATCTCCAAACACTGCTTCGAATCATCAACTCGTCTTTGTTTTTGGTCGAAAGTGAGCACTCGCAGCACCCATTTTGCGCAGAGTTTTCTCATACCCGAATATCCGTGAATGTTTTGATGTACATATACGTTATGTTGATACCTTCAAAGTGCCTAATGTCTCGAACAACTTCACTTTACGGTCAGCTAAAATTATTTAGTGGGCCTCTTCGATGTTTTTGTCGGTAAAAACCTCTTTTGGGCAGTCACTGCATTCTCCGTTCTCGAAGCCAAGATTTTACTACGTCTAAACTTAGCAACCAAGTTCGGAGACTTGTCATCGAAGCAAGTTTTTTTCTTCAACTCTTCTATCAACATCCAAAATTCTATTTTAACCAGTTTTTTTCACAATAACAAAAGTTGCTTCACTCAAATTGATTTAATTCACAAACTACTATTCCGACAGCTGACATGTCCTTTTGAGGGTTAAGGCTAAATAAAAATTATATGCATTTAATTCTAGTAACGCCATCTATGTGTCAGGTCGGGGACTTTTCAATTGACCTGTAATGAAGGACTATACATGGATGGCTAATGGATGAGTATTTTTACTGAATTCTTGAATAAAATTTTGAAGTTAATCGAGTATATACTATCTGATCAGGATGACTATAAACCGAACTAAATAAGTAAAATTTTAATATAAACCTCGACTGGAACCTGCGGTGCTTTCTGGGAATTTGGTTCTTTCTTTTTCGTTTTTGACTCATTTTTGAAAGACTACTTATTCGAATGTTGGACAGTTTCGATGCCATGTTCATAAACCCAACTCTATCTGGGAAGAGGGATGCATTTGATAGATATAGCGTTGACAAACTTTATAACCAAAATGTATTGAGTTGATCTATAAAAGATGTTGAATTTCTCTATCAACCTACGAAAAATGTATCAATTTGGATGCGCACGCAGTTTAAATGGTCCTGTCCAGAAATTTGGTCAGATGGTACTATAACGATTTGGCACTTTGCCACTTTTTTTTTTTTTTTTGCTGGAGTGCAAAATGCAATCAAAATGCATTTATTATAACAGAACTCATATATACATATGTACATATAATACTTGGTAACTTTCCTGTATACCATAACTTGTAGGCTTTAAATTAATACGATGGAGCTAATATGCAATTCCAATGAAGGCATAAATTACTAAATTTCAACAGTGCCAAATAATAAGAAAAACACAACGAACAATAACAACACAAACACCAACTAGAGTCGTGATTTGAATAACAAAAAACGCAGCTCTCAGCGCAGCTTGTCACAATGACAGATACAACTGCTGATAGCTGATAATGCATAGAAGAGAGCCACTGACGATGGTCACATAGCCGAAGATCGATTGCGCTGCCGATGCCCTTTTGAATGCCGAACGCGCAAAATGCGGCTCGAAATCTACTTTCAAGCTGTCCAACAGAGCAACGAATGACTCGCGGTGTCCATCAGCAATCAGTCGGAAATTGTACGGATGCACAAGTTGCTGAAACGCGTTACCGTTCAGGTGGTGGAAGAAATGTACTAAAGTAGGACTTAATTTTAAATTTAAGTATATTCAAGAAATAAACGCAAGTGATAAGCAAATACAACGGCGATAATTAAAATCAAAACAATATTTATATAAAAACTTTTAAATCATAAAAAAGTGCAGGTGCAACTGCCGTGCCTAAATATATTGTGTGTGTGTATTTGTGAGGAACGGAATTTAAGAAATTATTTTTCTTGTAATATATCACGTTTATAATTGGTAAGTTTAAGCAATTTTATTTAAAAAAAAAAATGTATATAATTTATTAGCTACCAAAACCGACATCTGCGAAGCCCGTTTTATATACCTTTGTCTATGTATTCGAATTTTCGAAGTTATTCTACAGTTATCGGTGTTATATAACTACTTATGTATTTATTTACATTTACACCTCTCCGTGGTGTAGTCAAGCTGCTGTTGAGGCCACTGTCGAAATAACTTTCGCGGTCAATTTGTGTAATTGCCTGCACGCGGTCACGATGTCCGTTCTTTATTCTGACTTCGCTTTGCACGTACCTTCCGCTGCTTGCCAGCTTGCATGCTTTTACTTTCCACTCAATTCTTTATCACTTACATGTCATTTATTTTTTTTTTATTTTTTTCTTCTTCTTCATATTTTAATATCACCTCTTCGTCTTCGTATCGCGCTCGAGTCTCGTCCAGCGTCCGCTACTTTATGGCGACAAAATCGGCGAAACTGCAGCCGCTGTAGACTCCAACCCAGGCAGGGCACTCGAAGCCGGCGTTGGCTCCTAAGAGACGCAAAGCGGAGGCTTTGTGATGGTCTATTGAAGTTCGAGTGCGTATTTTTGATTTTTGCATACAAATGAGTCCCTCTATGTGTGTATGTATGTACAGTTGAGACTGCAGAAATGAGCACTTTTTGTTTTGTTTCGGATTTTGTTTTCTGAAATCGAATTGAATGAAATTTTTTTCATGCTGCTTCGATACACTTTGATCTCTTTGCTGGTTGATAATTTGCAGTTTCATTTCATTTTCGTTTATTTTTCTTGTTGGCACTTCCTTTGCAATTTTTTCAAAACATCGCAATTTTTTTGCGTGCACCTCAAAGTTATTCAAGCGATGAAATAACCGCTAAATATAAAAATTTTGAATTATTGCTTTTCGCAAATATTCGCGACATTTGATTAAAATTATTTACTTTATTGTTCATTTATTGTTGGAAAAAATATTTATATGTTTTAATTAAATGAAAAAAAACTGCGAAAGCTGAAGATTAGTATACTAATTGAAATTGCTAGTTCAATTATTTCCACTTTCTAAACAAAGAAATGAATAATATATAATTTAGATAATATTTTTCTCCTTTTCTACAAAAACAGAAACTTATTAATGTGTCTACTCAAGAATTTAACTCTTATAATATTTTTCTTGTGGTTATTGCAATATAATAAAAAATACAGGCACTGTAGTTTCTTAAGCTTATCTTGCCGTCTAACTACTGAGCCGTCTACAACTCTTAACTCATTGTCAAGATAGTTATATCCTTCGATCTTTTTCGACTGCCCCATATATCACATTTGACTATAGAACTGGTACAGTTTCAGCTAGAGTACACTTTGCTACTAAATATATCCACGCTTTGTAAAAATTTTCATAACTGATTAGTAATGTTTATAATTTATTACATTTTCTAATTTTTTATTTAAAATAATTAAAAAACAAAAAATACTTTTTACGTCGAAAAACAATAATACAGCAATTATTTATTAAATAACAATTTTATACAATATAAATCTTATCTTTATTTTACACAAGCCAAGTATGGAAATATAAATCACACGCTCTGGTGGAAACTCGTCGCATTATGCATATAAATAACCAAAAATAAATATTAAAATTATTTAAAAAATTATCGCAATGCAAGCAACTTCATATAAATATTTAAATTATATAAATGCATAAATAATTGATTAAAAATAAAATCAATTAGTTTACACAATTTAAAAATAAATTTTATAAAACTTTAGCTTGAAATCTAAAATTGTTGAATATATTTAGTAAAATTTTGCGGTGTCAATTTATTTGTACTACCATATATTTTATATGTATGTGTACGTGCGCAGTGGAAGTCTAACGCCTACAATCCCTTAAAATATTCGTAATATTTGCATTCTAGTGCCACTACTGGGCTGAAAGCGCAAAAGCGGTTTGTGAATTTTTCTATCACTGACTCCAGTGAACCCGGCGTGTACACAATATACACACAAACTCGCGGTTATTCGAATTGGATTTCCTTGATTACTAAAGGCACATAATTATACTCATATAAACATATGTACATACTTTTAAATATATTTGCAATAAAATGATTTTATATATAAACTTTATCACGTGAACAAAACAAAAATTAATAATTAATACTATTTAATTAAAATAAGCTACAAAAAACATTTTCAAAAAAACTTCCAACGCTTGGTGTAGTAAGCACTTGTTGATAGTCAAATCTGCACCCACAAAAACAAAACTAATTTTAATTATAAAGTGTCGAATAGTTGCTGATAAGCTGTCATAGTAGTAAAAAGCACAACAAAAAAGATTAACAACAACAAAAACGATTAACAAAAACAAGATTTTAAATAAACTATGTTTTTGCAGCGTTCAAAAACGTTCAAAGTTCGGACCGTTCCATATATTTCTATATACCCACCTAAATACATTCATACATACTTATGTTAGCATAATGACTCGCACATAATTTTACATGCGTGTTTAGTGTTATGTTTTTATGCAACTAACGATTACCTCATCCATTTTTTTTTTAACAATTGAGGCTTTCCGTCTGAGCGCTGTATTCAATGAGTCAAGTTCAACATAAGTTTTGTCTCATGGCGCACAGATGCCTCATTTTTATTTATATGGTCAGCGGTATACATAGGTAAGTATATAAGTATATGTAAATATAACAGAACTAGCTTGAAGCCAGTGAAATTTTATTCAGTGATAAGCAAATAGAGCTAAGAATAATAATATAAATATACTATATATGTATAATTGTATATATGTATAGTATAATGTATACAATATATATGTATTCGTCGTTAATTTGGTTTTTTTTTTTTTTGTAATTTTGCAGTCTAAGTTTCCTACTTTAAAATGGTGCTAGAAGTCAGCGTCGATCCAAACCCCGAGCAACAGCAGCAGTCACAACATCGAGCGGACGCTGTGGAAGAAGAACCGGAACCAGTAATAGAGGTGACCACAAGCGGCAGCGTAATCTTCGATAAAGCTTACCAAATGATGGAGCGATTCGCGTCAATGCGTATCGGACAATTTGTGTTGGAGCGTGTTGATCGTGTGTTGCGCGTCTTCGAGGATACCGCCAAATGGAGCCTGCCACAGGGTAAGTGAAAACTATTGAAAAGTGTAAATTCCGGTTATTTTTGTTTTTCCTTACTAAAACTACCTTCTACTACCATTTACATAATATTGCAAATATACTAACTCGCTTGCCTCCACAGATAAGGCAGATTCGACTCTGGTGCGCCCTTTACCATGGCTACCATTCCTCGTCTTAATCGTATTCTTACGTCAAGTACGCATTTGGCTATCGCTGGCAGCATTACTTATCGGTGATGGTCCGGTGACCGCTAGCAGTATCGTCTATTTCATACAGACGCGTCGTCGCAAATTGCGCTCCATACGCATGCACGGCTTGAAGGCAATACAGCAGCGTGAGGAAGAGCGCAAAGCTATGCTTTGTGTGCATGAAAACAGTTTGGTGATGCGAGTGGGAAAATTACTCAGTACGGCTATGTGCCGGCCGCGCATTCATTGTGAACCAGCGGGTGTAGTGTTTTCGCCACAGAATCCTGCTATGCGTGAATTGCTGCGGGTGTGTATTGACACTTTGCTTTCGTAAACCTTATTATTTGTTCCTGTTTTATTGACTATGCATATATCCTTAACGGTAATGTAGCCCATCGAACCACCGCGTTTTAGATTTAAACGTCAGCGTGAGGATGACAGCCCCGAAGTAGAATTAAGCTGTTCACAGTTGCTTACGAAATATGCTAATGAGAACTCCGAAGATGACTCTGATTATGTACCGCTACAGGAAGAGGACGATGACTCGACTATATCCGCGAATACCTCTAACGATACGCAAGGTGAATATAACATGGTAAGTGTGTGAGATTATATTTGAAAGTAATTTACATCTAGGTCACTACAATGTATATTTTTAAGATCTCGATTTACAAGTTTTATTGCTTTTTGGAATAGAAGTTATGATTTTCCATCTGTAAATATAATTAGTTCATATTCGAACGGAATTCAAGCGAATTTATCATATGCAGTCCACTCAGTTGACTGTCTATTGGAATTTGGAGTGAAATGATGGAGTTATATTTCATCCTTTGCACATATCGATGCAAAAACTCTAGTTTTTTACGCTTGAATATATTCAAGCACAGCTCCAAATTATCAACTCGTCGTTGTTTATGGTCGAATTGAGCTAGCACACTTTGTGCAGAGCCTTCTCATACCCAAACATTAGTGGACGACATGATATGCACGTTCAGTTGATTTAGAGTGCCTGCTATTTGGAACAATTTCACTTTACGCTCATCCAAAATTATTTATGGACGGTTTTGCTTTTGGTCAGTAACAACGTCTTTTTAGACCCCACCGTTCACTGTCTTCGCTGCTCCTTTCTCGAAGTCTGTGTTACGTTATTATACCACTTGTTGAGGTATCGCAAAGCTGATAAGCTTGGTAGAGAGCGCACACTTACCCCAATCTCATCCAATTGGAAACGAATCGGTACTCCGCTGTGGTCTAACGTTGAATCTAAATATAATAGAGCTCGCGTGGGCGTGGCTCATGTACGTTGTGGGTACATATCTTGTCGGACGCAAGAGAGAGAGGTGAAATTTCTTCTTAACTGTCTACATTTGTTGAATCATCTTGAAAGACAGATTTTCGATAAACCTGCCAAAATTTCTGGGATATTTATTAGACACTGTAGAAAATTTTTATTATTTGTGACCGATTATTTGATCAAAAATCACATTTTAATCATTAACAACTCCCCGTATTCACATGATATGGCATCGTGCGACTTCTTCCTTTTCGGAAAATGAATTTGCCGATGAAAGGATGCGTTATGCAGACGTAGTGACCATTCAAAAGGCTTGCACCGGCATACTGGCGGTCATACCGGCCAACGAGCTAAAAAACAAGTTCGACATGCTTTTGGATCATGCAAAAAGCTGTAGTAAAGCAGAAGAAGACTATTTTGAATAAAATAAATTGATTTTTCCGAAAAAACTTTTTTTTTTTCTGTTTTTTCTTGAAGTCCTGTTTAATTTGGAACGCACCTTGTTATATAGGTTTGAAATCACATAGGAGTAGCCTTTACACCTTCCCAAGTGGAATCCAGATCATCTTTGGTGCGAGGATCAGCCTTACGCCCGAAGCTTAAACAATAAACATTTTTTTTTATCGCATAGTGCCACATCTAACACTTTGAAATTAATTCACTAGAAACATTACTCTCTTAAAGTGCTGTAGAAGAATACTATCAAATTCGGTAAACCCTTATCACTAATATATCAGGGTGGCTCCACTAAGGCATCAACTCTGCTGCTCTGTTCTCTTTTACTATTACAAAAGAAAATATATATTTTCCTCGAAGATTTCTTCTAAATCTTATTCATTTTATTTTCTCTAAATCAGGATACAAGCGATGAGATTCCAAAAGATCAAAGCTTTTCCGAGAAAACAGAAACGACAGAAGAAAAGTCACCAAGGGAAAAAAAAGTACCAATAATAGAGATCAGTGCCAAAGAAGTGGGAAATACTTCGACACCCAACAATGATCATAACGATAAGAAGGAGCGGAAAACAGTTAAATCGGAGATTGATAAAGCGGTAACAAAGTCACCGAAAACACCACACACGCCGTTGGATAATGGCCAAAGTAAAAGTGGCAAGAGCGGGGGGCTGGAAGAAGAGGCGGTAGTCGGTAATGGACATTAAATAAATTACTAATAAGCTATGCCTTTACGCTTTTAATTACTATGTTACGATACATTAGCATTAGCTCTTTTTTTATTACAAAGCTACCTTTAAATATAGAATAAATGTAATATAATATGATAGTAACTTTTTACAGAATCGTAAACAACCATAATAGATATACTCACCGAATTAGTCGAAACGAATCAAACATTAATCAAAAACAAAATTTTTTTATCGAAGTGGAAAAGTTTATCGAAAAATTTTCTTATCGAAATCGAAACAAATTTTTTAAGGATCATCGACATTTTTTTCTCAAAATCGAATTTTTTGTTATCGAATTTTTTTTTTATAAAGTTCTGAAATCGATACCTATACAAATAAATATTTAAATAAGTGTCTTTTATAAAATAATACGCACAGATGCCGAAATATATAAGCACAAATGCGATTTTAAATCGATTGAATTTATTTAATATCGTTGCTATGGTCTCCTGGAATTCGGTTAGCATAGATGGTTTAAGTAAAAAATTTTTCGAATTTTCCAAAAATTACACAATTTTTTCACACTTTGTAATGGCTTTATGGTTTCGGCAAAATTTTTTTTCGTTGCAAACACCCTAAAAAACCAGCATAATTCTCTCTTTTGTGCCGCTCTCCCACACAGTACAAACACAGGCAACACGTGAGGTCACAAAACCTCAAAATGCAAAATCGCTAAATCTTTC
This sequence comes from Bactrocera latifrons, assembly GCF_001853355.1. NCBI lineage: Eukaryota > Metazoa > Arthropoda > Insecta > Diptera > Tephritidae > Bactrocera > Bactrocera latifrons. The sequence continues at coordinate 353,016 of NW_017534630.1, forward strand.
CAACGGTCACAACGATGAGCAAAAGAAAGCAACGCCTGGACATGAAAGCGCCGCCCACACCAAACCGCACTTGCCGCCACAATTATTGAGCAACGTTGTTTCCAATGCAAGTAATTATCAATCGAATGACATTACTTTTTATAAGAACTTTTATAAATATTTATAAATATATATTTTAGCTGTATTTAATCGATAGTATTTTGCTTTTGTCTTTGTTATTCCCTTTACATATTCAATCAAACCTGATTCCAAAGATCCCAGTGATGGAAAATTAATAGATGCCAATGATGCTTGTTCCGATAAACAAATTGAAATCCCAACCAATAATCCAGTACTACCTCAACCACCAACACCACCACCACCGCCACAACAACCACTGTCATCTTCCTCAACACTTTCGTCTCCATCCTGCTCCACCACATCCTCCATCTCCTCGTTAGTTTCGTTTACGGCCAGTGATGATTTTGTTGTCGACCACGATCGTAGTGATCCGCCGACTCCAACGCCTTCACTCAATACGGCATCGTCGGCAGAGGACATCTATCTGAGTCCGTTCGGTGTGTGTCTGATTTTCTGTAACACTAAAATGCTTGTTTGAATTTGCTTTAGAGTAAGAGCTTGACTAAATTTTGAAATTATTTTATTAGGAACTTTTAAAAAATAGTTTGCTATTTAAAATTTTGAATTCAAAATTTCCACACACACTATTTTTGCTTTGTAAGCTTTGTATTTATCTAAACCAATTCATAATACAATTATTATCCGCTTCATATTTTTTCATTCATCCTTTCAATCGCCCATCCTTTTTTAATGTGTAAACGCGGTTCATTGATCTGCAATGACCCTTCACTTCTATGCAATTACAAATCAGTTATAAAACTTCTTCATATTTTGATCCATGTAATCAAGCCTAATATTTTTTAACTTTCTTTTTCAAGGCTCTCCCCCAAACTTCAACTCATTTCATAAGCCATTATCCAGCCAACAGAATATGAGTTCCAAATTTGGTGATGTAGAAGGTAATTACGCTTTAATGATTATATTTGAAATACATTACTATATAAGTACAATCAACAATATTTATAGATTACTATAAATATTACTGTAATTATAATGCTAACCTAAATTTTGGTATTATAATTCACTAATTAACTTTCTTTCTTCAGATGCAGACCCATCCGTTGAAGATGGCGATGAACATTCTCAGCATGCCAAACAATTCAAATCTCAACCTGAGCATAAACCACAACATCAACAGCAACAACATAAACAATCATACCGATACCGCAGAAACCGACGTTGAATCCGTTAATTTTTATACTATACTATATACATAATACTTTTAATTTAGTTTAAAATATAGAAGTCTTTGTAGGAAGTACGATTTTAATTTGTCTCTTAAATAATATGGATTTCAATGTAATTTTTACTACTAAATGTTAAACAAATAAAACTTACGATAAAATCGAACTTTCTTTGAAAGTAATATAATAACTCTTTCCAGTAACTAAATTCATGTAGAGAAATTAGGCAATTCAACAAAGTTCAAGCCTCGAAAAGTAATATTGACTATCCACTTATAAAAATGGATTTAATTCGATTGCGGATTCTAGACGGTAGTCTTTTCCTCAGGCATAAAAGTAAAACTCAGAGAATTCGACAACATCGAACTCAATACGGATGGCGTTAACAATGTTTTAAGATACATTGTCGTATTTAATTCCATAATATCTTTAGAATTATGTTTTAATTGCTCTAATTGGTCGCTCGAAGTCTGCTAAGTAGTCACTTAAAACATTACAAACGCGTTTTCAAATTCGGTTGGCAAGATTTCTAGCGAATTACTCAATCGACTTTAGGATTTCGAGATATAACCTTCAAGGTATTTAACAAAGGATTTTTTTCTATTCAAAGTTATGTTTTTTTTTTTTTTTTTTTTTTTTTACACTATGTACAACAAAAAAGCTTATGTCAATATTACAATTTTCACTTTTTGTTTTTTTTTTTTCGTCCAATACTTAGTTTGTGGTCTTAACCTTTAGCACTCCGAGAGATTTTGAATATTTTGAAAAATTTACAAAGATGCATGTCTCAAAAATTTCCGCGGCGAAAACTGAAATCGCCGTAATCACTAATAAACTTAAATGCTTCTCTGAGAGGGGACTCCCAAGATATATGCTAAAATTACGATGGCCTCTGAGAAGGGAAGAACTCGTATTTTTATACCCTTAAAGGGGTATATAAAATTTGCCACGATTTCTAACAACAAGAAAGAAAGAGCTTCCGCTTTATAAGAAATACAATGTGGCGAATATTTAGTATTTAAATATTCAATAATAATAGGTTGTCAAAAACGTCATGCGGTATTTTTATTGAATTTTCAATTGTTCATAAAAAAAACTAAAACTTATGCCCAGCGCTTGACCGATGCTACGGCTGCTACTATGCCGGTCTCTTTCGACCAATTCAGCGATTTTATCGCAATTTTCGACGACAGGCCTTCCGGATCGTGGCGCATCTTCGACCACCTCTACACCAGAACGAAAACGTTGAAACCATCGTTGTGCCGTAGAAGTGGAAACTTTATCGGGTCCATAAACTGCACAAATTTTATTGGCGGCTTGAGATGCATTTTTGCCTTTATCGTAGTAGTACTGTGAAATATGCCGTATTTTCTCTGCTTTATCGAGAACGCGTTTCATACCCAAAATATCCAAAATAATTCAAACGGACTCGCGAAAAATGTCAAGCTCTCTTGAGGCTACGTAGGTTAGGTCATGTCGTCGGCATTAATGAAAACACCCCTATTCTGACAGTATTTGACGCAGTACCCACCGTTGAAAGCAGAGGAAGACAAAGACCTCCACACCCTTGGAGAGATCAGGTGGAGAAGCACCTGACTGCATTTGGTATCTCGAATTGGCGGCAAATTATGAAACCAAAATGAACTTGTTTATATTCCTATGTACAATCGATTATACAAGTATGTTAAGTTAAGCTGCTATATATTATTGATATAAGTACTATGCTTTAATGAAAGATAATAATGATGTTCCTGTATATACAAGACTTGTTAAAGATATGCATTATTATATTGAAATTGTAAATAGTTAATATCGCACATTTTTCCGCTTTAATAACACATAAGTAATCTAGTCCAACTTAAGTGGTAACACTTTTACTAGTCTAAAGTGACTTATTGATAAGACTATTATAGAGTTTTAGCTCTAGCTCGAGATAATGCGTTCACGTCTGCTGTGAAAATACTCAGTTATGACAAAAACATTAAACAGCATTATACAAAACTATAATTTTTATCGTCGACAAGAATGTGATAATATGGGCATTAACAGTTAATTAACATACTTTATTCTAAGTGTTAGCTTAAGTTGATTCTTTTTTGTTTTTTTTTTTTTTGAATTGTTTAAACCTTTTCTGAATATCGCTATAAGAGCGATTCAACACTCACAATTACAATTATAGTATTATCTAGAAAAGAATTTTAAATACGATAGCGTTAATCTGTTAAAATTGCCAAGCTTGTTACGTCTTCGCTATGCCAAGTTTCCAATCATATTTGATCCCGCTCATTCCGCTGCAGGCCATTCGTTTTAGGATAGTTCCAGGCCTGGATTTTCGTCTCGCCAAACAAGATGAACAATAAATTGCCCACAAAGTACATGCCACTGGCAATGTAAAATACTATGCGCCACTGCTCCACATTTTGCTGTAATTGAAGGCATTTTAATAAGAAACATAAGTCTCCTATCTAAATAATAAATAGAAACTATACAAACCGCATCAGTGACAATAACGCCCACCGTCAGTGGGGCAATGAAGCTCATAACATTTGCCGCGGCATTCGCTATGCCCATAAGGACACCAGCAAAATTGGGTGATAAATCGATATGATTGATGAGAAAACCCAAATTTCCGGCTGTATTCACACCAACAGCAATCACCAGCAAAACCAGCGCCAACTCACTCTGATCGGCGCGCATATAGCCGAGCAGTATGAGCGGTACTATGGGCACCCAATATCCGATAGTGTTGAACAGTTTACGACTGACATTAAAACTGGTGTAGCCACGTTTAATCAGAAAGCTCGATATAACACAAAATACGAATGTCAGCAAGATATAAGCCAGATAAGGTGCTGAGGACATGAGAGCATTGCTCTGGATATCTTGTTTCAGTATGTTCTTCATATATGACGGGATTTCTGTTATCATTGTCCAAAAGCCCCAAGCGTAGGCGCACTGCGCCAGCAATAAAACCAAGAAAGGCACAGACGTGAATATCTTCAACCATGGTGTCTTCATGGTTGCATAGAGAGGCTCCGATTTTGACGTTGTCACCATTGCGCCCTCAATATACAAACGTTCTGCCTCACTCATCCATTTGCACTCACGAGGTGTATTAGCGCCATAAAAGTACCAGACGAAACCCCATATTATGCTGAATAAGCCAGCAAAATAGAATATACCCGGCCAACCTAATGCGGAGGAGGCAATCCAACCGCTAACCAACATCATCAGCACGCTACCGAAGGCCAGTCCGCTATAGGAGAAGGTGCCAAGTGAGCTGCGCTCCTCGGCCAGTATCCATTTGGAGAGCAGTGTGTGTACAGATGCAAACGTGCTACCCTGTATGAGACCTTGACACAAACGCAGCCCAAAGAGCAGTTGCCAACCGCCCCAACGTACGCTCAGCGGCGTGAGTAAAGCCAAAAGTGCACTTATTACTACACTAAGGAGTAACGTTATTTTACCACCAAATCTACGCGCCAACTGACTGCCCGGTATTTGTGTCACAAAGTAACCCCAAAAGAAACTGCTGAGAAGGTAGGATTTGGTCTTCTCAGACCATTGGTAATCCTTGGGTAAAAAGTTTTGGTCATGAATAAATTTGATAATTTTTTTAAGTTTTCTTACCTCAAAATCGGGGTTTGCGGAACTCTTATCCATCATTGCTACTATCGCTACCGAGAGATTTACGCGTTGCGCGAATGCAGCAGAAACTCCAAAAAACATTAGAATACATTGCACATGACGTGCGCCAAAGAGCGGTACTGGAATACAGAGAAAATGCCATAATATTTATATAGAATATATTACGTAATTTGTTTTAATTATTATTTATTAAAAATTAAATTAGGTTGAAATAAATTGAACTTTGAGTAATTTATTAAATTTTTTTCACTGGCAGAAATTAACGCATATCGAACTTTTTTACAAACCTTTATTTTTGTTATCACCATTCTGTGCATTTTCCATTTAATATTCCGTTATTATCACACTGTTAGAAAAAAATAGAACTTCAAGTTTAAAAAACACAAATTATTAATGGACCTGTAACCAAACAAGTTGATTGATCGAGCGATGAAATGCATCTAACAGTTTTTGATTTTTCATAGTTAGTATAGAGTGCACAGCGGCAATAGACGGTTAGGCTGGCTTAAAAAGCACTTCAATTGAATAAACTTTTAGTTATGATAAAAAATTATAATCTTTTTTCTTTTTTGTAAATATAAATAGTTTGTATACCCCGAAGAAGATATATTTAGTTTGCGATGAAGTTTGTAACATCTAGAAGGAAACGTACAAGCCCCCACCGAATGGAATAAAAATTAGATGAGGTTTTTACGGTTACCTCCTATCGATTGTGTCCACTTCTGGATAGCATGTATTTCCAAAGGCCCAGCACTCTGACGAATTCCAGGAACTTGTTATGCGCTATTGACGTGATGCGATCTTTATCCACATAAATGGATCCGCTCAAGGAGAAGATCCCATAAAACATATAAACAATTCGTTAGCATGACGAGCTGAGTCAATTTAGCTATATTCGTCTGTTCATCACGTATGTCCCGAGTTTTAAAAATTTGTTCTGAAAATTTCACAAAATATTTATAAAATATGTACATTTAGAATAGTAGAAAATTATGATGTTATAGCCTAGCCAACAGCATGACGTTTCTTCCCTTCACTATTTGATGTCAATTCAAGATATCGAGTACAGCCAGGTTCTTCTCCACCTGCTCTTTCCAACGGTGTGGAGGTACTCCTCTTTCCCTGCTTTCACCAGTGGGTACTGAATAGAAAAGCTTCAAAGCTGGAGTGTTTACGTCTATCCGAACAACACGAAGTTTAAAAAAAAGTTACAGCTGTTCAAAAATGAGTGAAAATAATGAAGAAATTCACAATTCGAAGACGATGCTGTATCCGTTTGTGTAGCACAACAAAGTTTCGCTCGTTTCCGTTCTAGCGGAAAAATGGCAAAAATTGTTCCACCAAAATGGTACATATTTCTTTATTTATTTATTATTATAAATACAAAAAATAAGTTGAAGTTTGATAAGAAATACGTTAAATTTCAATTAACTTCTTGAGTGGGCGTTCTTCGCTATTTGTTGCACTTTTCTTGAAGTGTAACGAGAAATGGAAACACCATTTTTTTGTTGTTAGGCAACTCCAAATGATATTTAATTGCATGTCGAGAGCATGTTACTTAAGGAGCAATACTTCACATATTAAGTGCCGTCATTTCTCTGATATAAGTTAATAAAATACTTACTGAGAGGCACTGACTTTGATATTTGATCTTATCAAACTAATTTTAGTAATTTAGTCAGTGTCGTTAAAATAAAAAAAAAAATAAAATAAAAAATAAGTTTCTAATTATACCGGGTGTATTTTCTTTATTATAATAATCAAGTGCCAACAAAACAAAGAGCCGTTCGAAGTAATGAAACTATTGCTGCATTCAGGCAAGAATTGCTGAAGACAACAATTTGTCGATTCCAATACGTTCTCAAGAATTGGGACTGTCTCGAACCACAACCCGGTATATTTTGAGAAAGGATTCGGGCTTGAACTTGTATCAAATTGTTCTCACTCAAAAACTGAAGCCACAGTACAACGTCGGGAATTTGCTTATTTTGCCACGAAACAACTTGAAAACGATAACAATTTTATTAAGAAAATCATATTTTTCGATGAGTCTCATTTTCATATAAATATTGCGGTTAATAAATAAAACTGTCGATTCTGCTGTGAAGAAAACCCATAAGTTATTCATGAACGAACATTACATTCACCTAAATTGACAGTTTGATGTAGTTATTAGTCTGGTGGAAACATACCCTTATTGTCAATGGAGAGCGCTATAGATCGATGACAACGACTAGTTCCAACAAATGCATTGCGAGAAAACTTTGGAGATTCAGTTTATTCAAGAAATTGTGACATTGATTGGGCTTCAGAAAGTTGTGATTTAATACCATTAAACTACTTTTTCTGGAATTATTTGAAGCCATTGCCTTTTAGCAATAAGCCAAATTCTCTTCAAGCTTAAGACGTCAATATTGAACATGCTATTATGCTATACATGATATACGACTTGCTTTATATAATTTTATATTCAGAACTCAATTCTATCGTTTGTTTTTCGCACTAAATAAAAATCACTTGAGCTTCCTTAACAATTAGTGTGTTTTCTTTTTTTAAGGAATCATATAATTTTTATTGGAAAACCCTGTATTTCAATTGGTTCGTGATATCTGTACACGGGTTGACTTGGCGACAATATATTGATACAACCATGGCTACAAAATCGTTAAAAATGTTGTAGTGATTTTTATAAATACATATAGACCAGAGCATTCAGTCAAATTCATGAGATCATCGAAAACTTGCCTCATGCGAGTGTCATTCAATGCACTATTACTGGCGAAGAGACGTGGGTTTATTAGTATAACATAACCCGTTGTCCAACAATGTAGTGAATGGCGCTCAAAAAAAAAAAAAAAAAACAAAACAAAAAAAAAAAGAAAAAGAAACCATCCGAAGCCAAAAAAACAAAAATTCCCTGAAGGCACTGAAGATCATTCCAAACGAAGGATATAAAAAGTAAAGAGTAAGTGAAAATTCGATTAAGTGCTAGATTGCTTGTATTGGCGCAGGAGCCTATTTTATTGTATTGTATGGAACTTTTTCGACTACCCAATATTTATAATTGTGAATTGTATCTGTTTCTTTTAGAAAGATTGCCGAAGAGTATAGGTAATGTTTACAGGAAAGTAATAAACATATTCTGCCTGGCGGTGTTCTTTGCTAATAAGTAAATGAATAAGGCATTTTGCAAAATATTTAATTAAAGTCCTACCTTTTTACATGTATCTATGTATGATCTTTAAAATATGCACACTTCAGATCTAATAATAATATCAACTACTGCACCTCCTCAAATTTAAATTTCATTTCCCCGCAAGGCGTTAGAATTAGATTACTCTTATATTGCATTTCATTTTGCTCATCGGTCCAGGAGATTTTATATTTACGTAACAAGCGTGCCAACAGCACTTCCATTTCCAAATCGGCTAAACGTTTACCAATGCATGTACGCGGTCCAAAACCGAAAGGCAAATAAACGAATGGATTCTGCGATTTAACCTCTTCAACAGGATTCGAGACATTTTTGGGCGTTTTCAACCAACGCTCCGGTAGATATTCATTGCAGCGTGGAAAGAACATCTCCGAATTGCAGAGTTCCATATTTCGCATGTGCACGGCGGTACCCTTCGGCACCTTATAGCCGGAGAGCACCAGATCACGACCAGTTTGACGCATAGTACCCGAGACGATGGGCATTATGCGCATCGACTCTTTAATGCAGGCACGCAGATAGGGTAAGTTGTTGTAATTTTGAGCATTCAGTGGTGACTTGTGATGCGGTAGTAGTGTTCTTAGCTCCTCACGTAAAATATCTTGTTTATCTGGATTTTTTGCCAGAAAATATAGCGCAGTTATGACTGTGGAGGATGTCTAAAAATTAAAACAGAATCAAAATATTGAAAAATCTCACTAAGCGACAATTAATCTTACCGTGTCCAAGCCGCCAAACAACATATCGATCGCCATCACCACCGCTATATTCCTATCGAGACTTAAAAGTTTCTCAAACACAGATTTCCTCGCCGCTTTATTGTCATCTGCTTCGATGCGCTGCAGCGCTGTATCCACAAACTTTCTTGTAATCTCCGTGAGTTCATCGTGTAAGCGCATAAGACGCTTGAAACTGGACGTTTGATAGTAACGCCAGATTGAAGGCGCTATATCGTGATCGTAAGTGTACTGCATAAACTCCGACATGGCGTCAGACATGCGCAATGCAGCTGCATCAGCCTTGCCGGTGATGAGATGTAGACGCGAGTTGAGCGTTACATAGCAGATGGACTCAAATGACCACATGCGCAGCTCCGTGAGCAAGTCTGTGTTGAGCAGGCCGGTCTCAGTGTCACGCATGTCGGTGATTCTATGGAAATAAATTAACGAGAAGTATTTTTTTTTTTTTTTACAAACAATATAATACTTGGAACTCACTTGTCCACAAACTCCATTGAAATTGTGTCAATTTCCGGTAATACCTCACGTATGTTTTGTATCTTCATCATTATGGGATTGACCTTCTGACGTATATTGAACCAGCGCTCGCCTTGCCTTGATTATTTAACAAATTGTTATTAGCAACCATATAAATTTCGCATTGGTACATACTCCCCCACTAGACCAAAAACACCGCCGTAGGCATCCGGATTTTCTACCTCTCTATAATATCTGATGCTCTCAATGCCCTTGCGTATTGGCCAAACACCTTCAGTTCGAAATACTTTTTCAAAATCGATTGGGTTGTAAGTGCAAATCAGATCGGAACGTCCAAATGAACCACTTATGACGAAAATGTCACCATGACGTTGGCGTAGTGTGTTATACATTTTCAAAAAATTCGCGCCATACAATTTACCTATCGAAGAAATAATATACATACATGTAACTATTTTCATATATTTATTACACTTTTGTTAAATTTTACCGCCTGGCATGAAGTCCATCATTAGTCCGATACTAGAAGGTCCTGGTATTTCCTTGTATTCCTTTGCATTCGCCCATTCATCTTCAGTTGTTTTTTCTGCCAGTTGATGCTGAAATATCTCGAAAGAGATCCCAAAGATAGTTTTCAATAGCAGAGAAAAAATAAATTATTTTCCTAAAATTTAAATAGCTTTTTATGAAACCAACAGAGTTAGGTGGGCCCAAGCGGTAAGAGATGAGCGAAAGCAAATCTGAACGAAATCTTATATTTGGCCTTTGGTAGGGGCTCCTGGCCTTTCTAATAGTGTTGTATTTTTCATTAGCTTAAAATATGCAGGCGTAATATATATCGAGTCGTGGGATAAGCCTACACAACATCGCATACAAAGTACTATCGAGCTTATTGTGTAAAAGATTAAAGCCCACTGTCGAAAAACTGATACGGCCGTGCAACTGAATTTGAGCAATACCAAAAGCTCTGTCAGGATCGGGAAGGACCTCTCTATGCTGTTCGATACTAAACGAAAGTGGAGAAAGTAATTCCCGCTGCGGCGTTTAATCGAGAAGGTACAATCTTTTATAAGAGTGATATCATTGGCCTCAACATCCGCGCTGTTAGTTCTGATTTTCCCAGACTGGATAAGGAAGCAGAGCAGATGGATCTGATAGTGCTGATAGGGAACCAGGGCAAGATGAAATATCTCCTGTCATCAAACAAACAGTCGTCGTGCTCGCAGTTTGGCTCTCACGTCACTGTCGACAATTATAACTTTGAAGTCGGAGATAATTCTGTCTACCTTGGAACCAGTATCAGCACCAACAAAAATGTCAGCCTCAAAATCAATCGCAGAATAACTCTTACCAACAGGTCAGGACTGAGCAGGCAATCGAAAACTAAAGTCCTTGCTCGATGAACAAAAACCAAACTCTATAAGTCACTCATAATTCCCGTCCTACTATAAGGTGCAAAAACATGGACGATGACAACATCTGAGGATTCGACGTTACGAGTTTTCGAAAGAAAGGTTCTGCGGAAGATTTATGGTCCTTTGCGCATTGGCCACAGCCAATACCGCATTCGGTGCGTGTTCCGAATGGAAGAAAACACTCAAGCTCTGAAAGTATTCGACTCAGTACCCGACGGATTAAGCAGAGGAAGAGGAAGATCTCCACTCCGTTGGAAAGACAAGGTGAAGAAGGACCTGTCTACACTTGGAATCACCAATTGGCGCCAAACAGTGAAAAGCAAGAACGGAAGGGGCGCCGTTGTAAACTCGACTACAACCGCGTAAACGGTTTCAATGAAGAAGAAGAATATATATCGAGCAACGAGTTTTCTTGCAATTTTGTGCTGTTAATGAAATCACGGTTATGAAGCCATTGAATATGTTGTAAAGTATTTTCAGAAGTCTACCTTATCAAAGGATAAATTTTTGAGTGACATAAAGCATTCAGTGAAGGTCGTGAAGTCAACGACAACTTTCCTTATGCGAGTTTTCCGCCCACCTCTATTAAAGACGGTAAGATTTCAACACCTCTTAAGGATTTGCAACAACGACGTTAAGTCGAGATCGCAAAAGAGATGATTTACAAAGTATTTTAGCTCTCTACATTTATCAAACGCATCATTACTGTTGTCGGGACGTTGATTTTTGAATATGACGTCAAAACTGTTAGCAATCCAAATGTGTCAAAACTGAGAAAATCAAACTGAAGGCACTGAAGACCATTTCTGACGAAGCTCTTTGCAAGTGTATACAAAATTTAACAAGCGTTGGCATATATCGATGCAGGATTTTTTTGAGGATATAATACAATTTTCGAATTTTTAAGCTTCCAACCCACCTCAAAAATCTTAACATTTCCGTGAGGTATTTAAACGGCATTTACTGTGTTTATATGATAAGTTAAGTAAGAGCGACTAATTCTTTTTTTAAACCTTGAAAAGACATAATATTTGCATAAAAGATCGGCTAATTGTATGCCCGAAAATAGTTTTGTATGAATATACTCAACACGAAAGAATGAAACAAAGCTTTCTTTACTGAGCGGAATGAATGAGCAAAAACAAGTTCAATGCTCCCGCTACACTTCTCAATTACAACGCGAACAAAAAACTCAGTTACACACGCACAGACATTTAATTCGCGTTGCCATTAGCTGATAAGACGCGTACGAGAGCTTTCTACAAAATTATGAGTGCAGCTGCACCCAAATCAGCACTTACCTGCTGTTCCAACGATGCACTGCGTGTAGTCAATGGCTGCAAATGCGCGGCGGGCGCCAGACGCAGTTGTTGTATAGCGCTAAGCGGCTGTTGCATGTAGCGATAGAAGGATTGAAATCGACCGCGAAACATTTTGTTTTATTTTTTAAGCTTTTGGTTTTATTTGCTTTGTCTTTTATATTAATAGACGCGTACTTTTACGTTTTGTTTACTTATTATCTATATTCGTGAGATCAGTAATTTTCAGTACACACGCTTTAATATTTGTTTCTTCTTTTTTAGCAGCTCAGAATAAGTTCCAATGCAGGCAAGGCGCCACCGAAGTTAATATGAACTCGTCGGTGGTTGCAATGGCACTGAACTCTTCTGTTGGATCACAAACAGTTTAAGTAAAAGTATTGTGCTACTTAAATTCAAGGAGAACGTAAAGAAGTATACAAAATTTGTGCAATATGCTCTGAGAATGACGCACCATGAGAATCAGAATTGGAGAGCGGTGGTCATTTTAAATTACAAAAATGACAAGTAGGCAAGGGGTAAGTTCGGGTGGAATGGATCATTTTATACTCTTGCAACTTACAAGGATCAAAGCCAAGAAAATACCTTATGCTATAAAGAGCCAACAAGAGGATCGGAATCCAGATATTTTATACAGCCATGCCCTCCATGTAACTCATACACAGACCAACATATTCGACAAAACTTTAGTTAGAAACCCGAAAATCTTTATTTAGTTTGGTAGTGTCTATCCGGTTTTATTTGTGTTTGTCAATACAAAATATTATTAACTTGACACATGCTAATAAATTATTCTCTAGTTTTCATTAAGGAACCTCACATACAATCAATAATCACATGGAGGAAAGTCAGCCAGATGTTCGAAAATCCTGATATCAGTTATATGGGGCCTGCATAAAGTCCCAATCTTATCTATTTTAGGCATAAACATGTACTGTTTTGAGTAAAACACGCTCTCTCATTTTCATTGACATAACTCCAATATTGGCTCATATATGCTGTATAAATCACCCAGAAGTTCGCAAAAGTTGTATATTATTATGTATATAGTTTTGGCCCGATTCAACCAATTTTTGATACATACATAGAGATACTGTTATAAGGAAAAGATTCTCTCTGAATTTCAATTGTAGTTTCAAAAAATTAACCGATATTTTCGGTCAAAAATTCAAATTAGGTACTAAGACACATTAAATTTTTGGTCATAAGGTGAGATATTCTAAAGGCATTCTTCGTTCAAAATTGTATACCGTTATATTAATTGCTTTTAGATTTGTGTACTGGAAAATGAAAAAATTAAATGGAATTTCAAATTGTGCTTTATGGGAAGTAGGCGCTTATTGTCCGATTTCGTACTTTGACATAAGAATATCTAAAAAATGTTACAAACTAAATTTAATCGAAAGCGCTAGGGCAGGCCCCGAGATATGGGGTTTCTCCTACAAATGGGACGCCCATCGTCCAATTTTACCCGGTTCCCATAAAGGCCTCTCATATCATCTTGAGTGTAAAATTGTATGTCGCTGGCATATTTAGTCGATACCGTTATATGGAGAGCGAACAGGGTTATCTTACGATTTCACTCATTTTTACGATACCAATAGTGGTTTTTCTTGAGTGATTTTGGTTGTTGTAGCTTTAGCAGTTTAGGACATATGTACATTAAACTTATTAAAGGACGACGTCAAGCCCAGTCTTTATAAAAGCTATAAGTGCTATTTGTTACTGCGATCCCCTGTGTACAATTATATATTTTAATTTAGTGTGTAATTATGGCTTTAATACCTTTTCGATTAATGATATTTTGTGGGCGTGGCAGTGTATCGATTACTAGTAATGACATTATTTACGGCAAATTATAAAAATCATGAACAGCTATTTTTATACGTGACTTCAAAATGATATAGCTATTTGGATTAGGGTAACTAATGGATATATTTTTAGAAAGGTTTTTTTGACAGTTTGCCTTTTCATAATGAACAGGCTTACAAGTATAATGAAACAATATTTGCAAATCATGTAAATATTATCAAAATAATGGGTTGGTTCCATTTCGCAAGAAAATTTTGTTCAGTTATGAAGCAGACTTTTGATTGAATGGCTACGTTAATAAAGAAATTTTTAGTATTTTGAGTGATGGTAATCCACAAGGCATTATGAGACACTTTTACATCATAATTAATCATTTTGTAGTGCCTAAATTGGAAGACGTTGAAAGATACTTTTGTTGAGACCATTATCTCGCGTGGTGAATCTGTGGCGTGATCTCGAAGATCGTGTGATTTAAAAACGCTGTTGTTTCGGTTGTCTTCGTAGATAAGACCAAGACGATTGACGCTGCCATTTGTTTTTAAAAGGATAAAAACCTGCTAATGTTCAATTTTATTTCTGGAGACTTTATATTAGAAGAGTGTTGTAATTTGCAGATTAGAAGCTAAAATTCTTTATGGTAAGAATTAAATAAATAGCTATGTTCAGAAGAAAGTAATTCCAGTAGGCAAACAGATTTGTCGCCTCTCAATCTATAGACATATTTTCTTACTCAACCAAACTCGGAGAAAATTTTTAAATATAAATTATTATTATATTAACTTTATAAAATTACATATTTTAATTTTGTTTATTACTGAAAGCTTTGAAATTTGTTCAAGACGTTTTTTATCTTATTAAATGGCAGCCGGTGGCTTGTATAAGAGACAACACAATCTAAATTAAAAGAAACAAAAATGTACCATTTACTATACCCATGACCAACCTTGATTTTCTAAAATGTTTAACCTAACGTCCAGAGGTCCTTCAAGGCTGAATCAGATCAAGATTTGTATTTCACAACATCAACGAAAGAATTTACTACAACGCCTTGTATAATACTTGGTTTGAGTTGAAGCAGAAAACTTTTCTATAAGTATATATTAATAATCACAGAAGTATTTGATTGCTTCGATGTAGGTTCACGCTTATTCTCTACCAAACTTACCGAATATTAAATTATGTATGACGGCTGTAATTGTTTTCATTCAGAGATTCTTTTTTCAATAGCCACATATTGATAATGTAATTATTATTTTAATATAGTTTTGAAAATGAGTCAGAAAATATATTTGTAATATGTAATAATTTAAGTTCTTTATTATAAAATATTTAAATGTCAAGTTTATTAAAGAGGTGTTAAGGCAATACTTTTAATTTCTTCATTTATCTCTCCTACCTAAAAGAATCATCGAAAATTAAAGTATGAAAAGGCAAAATTGAATTTTGCATTTTCAATAAGTTATAGAGAAACATTGATCGGTATTGATCGGACGAGTAAACAAGCAAGAACCAACAAAAGAGTGATTATTTCATTTCGAAGTTAAAAGTAATGACGTCAATTATTATGTGGTATAATTATTTAGAAAGTACAAGTATTCTACATGTCAACATAAACTTTTACTCACAAATTCATTTTCATACAACTGCAATATAACAGTACATCAATTACAAATATACAAATTCTTAACATGAATTTTACTAGAAAAAAAGGAATCACTTATACAGAGAAACTGCCAATAGCACAGTCCTCCTCTTCGATTGGCATAAATCTGAACTTCACCGGGCCCTTTGGTGCCAAAATGAGATTGCTTACATATTGCATTTCATCCGGCGATGCCCAGCTAATCTTATACAAGCGCACAAGACGCGCCATCAGGGTTTCCATCTCCATTTCAGCTATACGCTTGCCAACACAAGTGCGTGGACCGAAGCCGAAGGGCGCATAAATGAATGGATTGCTGCTGCGCAATTCCGGGCAAGCACTCTCACCCGATTTCAGCCAACGTTCGGGTATGAACTCTTTATAACGCGGATAAAACTGCTCACTATTGCAGAGCGCCATATTGCCGAGGTGCACCGACGTGCCGCGCGGTATGCGATAACCGGAGAGTACAACATCTTTCGGCAGCGTGCGCAGATTACCCGGCGCTATGGGTGTTATGCGCTGCGCTTCTTTGATGCAGGCACGTAAATATGGCATGTTCTTGGTATTCTCAACGGTTAAGGGTGTATTTGGATCGGGCATAATTTGTATTAGTTCGCGACGTAAGGCACGTTGCTTCTCCGGATTACGCGCAATGTGATACAACGTTGTAATAAATGTGGAGGCAGTCTGCAAATAAATATGTTATTAATATAATTAAATATTTATGCTACTTGAGCGCACCGTGTCCATGCCGGAGGTCAATGAATCGATGCTCATCAACATTGCGTAGTGTGTATCGATAAGCAAGAGTTTCTCCAGCACGCTCTTCGCTTGCGTTTTGCCTTCACTTTCAAAGCGGTGCATTGCCTCGAGTACATACTTATAGGTGATCTCTGTGATGCTATTGTAGGCGCGCATTAATTTTTTGAAACCCGGCGTTTCGAAGTACTTCCACACGGAGGGTCTCATGTCGTATAGAAAACTGAGATTAAAACAATCAGCTAAATTTTGTGCCAACACCGCTGCTTCTTTGTTGGCACTTTCACTGGACATATTTAGGCGTTTATTTAGCGCGATATAGGTGACCGACTCAAATGCCCATTTTTTAAGTTCAATATGAAAATCGTTTTTCAAAAGACCAGTAATCGGATCGCGCAGCGTTTCAAGCCTAAATTTGCGGTTATTGGAAAAATGTTTAAGGCAACAATAATAATTAAGTTATAGAGCCCACCTTTCCACAAATCGCAAGGTAATTTTATCTATTTCTGGCAGATCTCCACGTATACTAGCTGATTTCATCATAACTGGGTTCACTTTATTACGCATATCACCCCAACTGCGCCCATGCCTAGAAGATATGTATATATGTTTATATATAAAAAGAATTAGTAATAACTAAAAATCTCTTTTTACTCAGTCACAAGTCCACTACGGCCCTTAAAGAAGTCTACACGCTTCACTTTGCGATAGTAATCGAAACTCATTAAAGCCACACGTATCGGCCAAATGCCTTCATTGCGATAGACCACTTCAAAATCATCCGCATTATACGTGAATAAGGTATCGGGACGACCAAACATGCCCTTCAATAGAAATATGTCTCCATAACGGCTGTGCAGCCTTTTATGCATTTCGATATAGTTGATATTATAGAATTCACCTTAAAATGAAAATTAATAATATTTTTTTAAATTTTATTTGAAGAGCATTGCATGAGTTCTATGAAGGAACTTACCACCAGGCAGAAAATCGCGGAAAAGCTTGTACTTAGTAGGGCCGGGAATTGCGCTGTAATCTTTGGCATTCAACCATTCGACATCCGTACGTTCGGGTGCATTTTCATCGATGAGTTCTTTCAGTTGTTCTTCGGTCTAGAAATGTATTTGGTATAAATAAATTAGTATTTAAACGGTTGAAAACCTGATAATGTTGAATTTTATATCTGCAGACCTTATTTTATACGCAAATTTAATAATAGGTAATTTTCTTTAATAGGTATGTATATGTATATCAAATATATATACAAACATACATTGTGACCGAAAAGCAACCGGAAATTGTTAGGACTATTCTTTATTATTACGCCAAAATTTGAGAGCGATCTGTCAACCAGTTTGTTTACAGCATCTGCTTAAATCGGTACACCTCAGTAGTGCGTTGCGACTTTTATGCTAAAAATATCGACCAAAAAACGTTTCTCAAATATTGTATTTCTAACCAAATTTAGTGTGTGATTGTTGCGACTATTGGAAAAGGCTTGCGATGACTCAAATCAAAATTATCAAAAATATAAGCCTACGAGTGGAACAAAGCCTTCAAAGACGGTCGAGAGATCGTAGAAGACGTGAAAATATTAATAGATGGTAGGAGATTTCGCCATCTTTCGCGAGTCCGTTCAAATGATTTTGGTGGATATTTTGGATATGAAACACGTTCTTGATCGACTTGTCCCATAAGAGCTGATTTTCTCAAAAAGAGTACCTTAAACAGGTATCTTTCAACATGCTTGATCGTGCGAATTCCGATCCAAAATTCATGTGGGGTTTATGAGTTTGACATGCCAACATGTCAGCAATTATCGGAGTGAAGGGAAAAACGAGATGAAACCAAAACAAAAATAACTCAAAACCACTCAAATATCAAGATGATGCTCATTGTTTCGTTGTTCGTGGTTTGATGTATCATGTATTTGTTCCGGAAGAACAAACGGTCAATAAAGTTATATTTGGCTATTTAAGACGTTTGCGTAAGAACATCCGTGGACAACACTCGGAATTGTGGAAAAAAACTTATGGATTTTATACGATGATAATGCACAATCGTATAGAGCCACGATAGTGTCCGAAGTTAAAGCCAAAACCTAATGAATACCATCGATCAACCACCGTATTCACCAGATTTCGTTACGTGTGATTTTTTTTTTTTTTTTTTTTTGTTTGTTCTTAAATTGCCGCTCCGTGGAAACCGAGCCGATCGAAGAGATGAAACAAAATTCGCTGAAGAACCTAAAGGTCATACCAAAAAGTGCTTATAAAAAGTGCCTGGGCAAATCGTTGGCATAAGTGTATTACATCTGGTGCGGATTACTTTGAAGGCGACAAATAAATATTGATGAATAACTTTTTGTCTCAATGTAGATTACTATATTTTCTAACAGAAAATTAGAGGTACCTAAAAAGTACCTCACACTATATCTCCTTCCTAAGTTTTTCTGTATCTAATATGATTTTTTCGGTTTCAATATAGAGTAATGATGGTATAAGATAGGTCATCTTTTTATTACCATTTTGTTGTATTGTAGTATAAAAAGCTGAAATTTTTAACAATTCTTGGCATAACTTCGGATTACAGATGGAATAACAGTTGCCAGGTCTCACGGAGATTTCTTAATATTTAATGAAGTTATGTTGTGTACAGTCAGATAGGTTTAGTCAGGTTAAGAGGTCGATGCTGAGAGTGATCTCACTTGAACAGCTTAGAATGCCGGTAGTAGTACTTAAAAACTCATATATACTGGATCGCAAGATCCATACAAATCAATCAACCGAACCTGTCATAAATTTTCTGAGATGGCTAATGACAGCTTCGCTAAGTCTGATAGTTTGCCGAAAGTAAGACTATCGAGATGTTTCAGCCTTAGTCGTATAAAGGCTGGATAATGGAGAAGAAAGTGAAAATAATCATTAGTGTTAGTATATGCTTTTGAAGTACATAAAGTGCTTTCAACAACTGATAGTGAGTGGAATTATTCAACGAAGAAGTTCCATTAAATTTTGTATGCGAAATAAAATATTTTATTCAAGGAGGGTCAAGAACACGTTGACAACGAATCACATTCAGGGTGACTATCAACCTCCACTGACTATAACATGACAATAAAATAAAGAAATTGGTGTTTGAGAAAATATAATTAAGAGTCACAGATTTTACTGGCATCGTTGCAATATCCTACGGATCCGTGAAAAGCATTATGAGAGATTATTTGGGTCTAAGAAAAGTGAAATCACCATTTGTTTCAAAATCGATAATTTTTTTCAAAAAACAGTGTCGCATTAACGTTTGTGAAACAATGCTTTCCGACTACCACGTTGTTATAAAACCTATTATTACTGGCGAAGAGTCTTTACGAGACGGAAACAGACGATCAATAGGCGGGATGTTGTGGAAAAAGTGAGCCGATCCGAAAAAACCACGCCAAAGCAGGTCAAAAATCAAGTTTATGTTAACAGTTTTTATCGATTATCGAGGTGTCCTCCGAGTTCCTTCCGACCGGCCAAACTGTAAACAAGGAGTACTATTTGAGTGTTATGTGCCGTTTGCGCAAAGCTATTCGTAAAAAGAGGCCGGAACAATGTGCCGTGCGATAATGCGCAGTCGCAAGCCACATTGATTCTTCGTGAGTTTTTCGGCTAATATCGTGCTGCAACCACCGTATTCGGCTGATTTAGCTCCGTGTGACTTTTGACTTTTAAAATTATGAACAAAGTCTTACTATTTCTTCCTCATAGTAGTATATTATTTAGTTTATTTTTGCGTTGTTTGCTATTATTATAAAAGGAAGCACAGCTGAGCCATCAACAATAAACTGAAATCAGCGCTCTACGAAACTTTACTCAAAAAAGAATATTTTTTATGATTTTGTCTGCTTATCACGGATTACATACACATACATACATATATATGTTAATATTTATTGCGGTTAAATTTGCTTTCTTTTTTAATAATTTCATAATATTTATACACGAGTGATATATTTTAAGAACAAAATAACACATGCAAAGAAGTATATAATACAGATATCAACAAAAACAACAATGTCGTCACTTTAGTTCACTGCACTCAGAATATATACAGGCATACATATACTTATTTAAATATCGCACACGTGCGCTTAAGTATGAGCAAATATTCAGCTATATTTGTTTTTACGATATGGATTTGTATGGCATTTTTTAATTTGATTCATAAAATCCATGGTTCTTTTTTTTTTATGTAGGCAATAATAATATTAAAAGAAAAAAATAATTGTATGTATTTGCGAAAAAGAAGGCTGAATGTCTCATTTCTTGCGTTTACAAGTGTTAATCTTTACATTTACAAATTGTAGAAAATTGTCAATTTGACTTGGTGCTTAAATATTATATTATAGATTTTAGTAGCACTCACCGCACTCGAAAAGCCGGTACGCCGCTGGTGCGCTTGCTGTGCGGCACAGCTCAGCTGTGGAAGTCGAGCGAGCCCAGGACCGGTTTTCTTAACTGCGTATAGGATCTTCCACATTTTGTTTTGATACTTACTTTTACTGCGCGCTTTTTTATCTACTTATTGCTTTCAGTTTTATTTTATTTTTTGCCGGTGAACATGGAATTGCCGAAAATTGAAGTGAACAATTAATGCAAAGCCGGTGCAGCACTGAAGTCGCCGAAACGCGCAGCGTTACTGAATATTCACGCTGCTGTAATGCCGGTATTTAATTGATATCATGTTTAAATTTTAAGGGAAACACAAAGAATGTAATCGAAATTTTTGCCAAAACACATTTGGGGAGTGATAAGTAATGAATAAATGCACAAGGAAACAACACTGAAAGAAATTAAATGAAATAATCAAACCCAAAAAATAATAAAAAATATGTACATATGTATGTATGAAAGACTCTCTTTTATGACTCAGCTAATTCCATAAGTAAACTGATGGCGCTCGCCGCGTCGGTTGGGCTGGAGAAGGATAATCGTTTAATTATTATATAAATATATACATTCATATATTAAGGCGGATCAATTTATAGAGAGCCAAAAAATAGAAAAAATCACCAATGCGGGAAATAGTCTACAGATTTTTCTGAACTAGTTTTTTTAAGAGTCGCTGTGTCTAAAACCAGTTTCGATATTTAAGGCAAAGATTTTTAGGATTTCTATCCCAATGAGATTTAATATGTAGGTGAATTTTCATAATCTATTGATCAATTGCCGGAATTGGCAAATATCGGACAACTATATATATCCAAATCTTCCATATAACCGATTATTCAGATTTTTTAAACTTCGCCCTAAAAATCGTTAGCTCTAAACCGGTTTTAGACCCTTAGTCTCTTTTTTCAGAATTATCCGTAGAATATTTCTTGTATACATGATTTTATAGAAAAAAGCCACCCGCTCTAATATACATATGTATGTATATGTGTATATAATGAGAGATTGAAAAGGTGCAAAATTAAAAAAAAAAAAATATATATACATATATCTTCCGGATGTTGCTGTTGTAAAATTCTAGAACCCCATATTTTTTTTTTTTTTTTTTTTTTTTTTTTTTTTTTTTTTTTTTTTTTTTTTTTTTTGCACTAAACTAAAATTAACAAACTTCGGGATTCCGAGACCCAACACCGAAAATTCGGGATTATTATATTGTACTCATTTTCATAGTAGATTATGCTTTTTGTGCATTTTATTGGAAAAATAATAATTTTTCAACTATAGTTCGTCATATAAACTTTATAAATTGGGGTATGAATGTCTTCGAAATGTTGTTGTTAATTTCGTTTTGATAAAAAAAAAATTAATATGATATACAGGCTTTTCTAGGCATTTAATTACAAAATTCGGGATTAAAATATTCTACTCGTTTTCACAGCTAATTATGTTTTTTGTGTACTTTCTTTTAAATTTATTTATTATTTTTTTTATTATTTATTTGATTATTTATGTATTGCTAGACGTTCAAGAATTTCTATTTTGCAGAAAGTTACTTAAAACATGAAACATGCTTACTTTGCGAAACACTGCATCCAAAGTTGCTTTCAGTACAGTACGAAGCGCAAAATTCTCACACCAAAATTTATTCGTACAGTCTATCGACTGACAACGGCAGCTTTCAATCTATCTACATAGCAAAAAATATCACTAAATTCATGAAACTTGGAGCAAAGTTTCAAACCATGTTCACAGAACAGAGTGCCTCAGAGTCACTTAAAAAAGCTTATCGTACAGTACGCATAAGTTTCAGCAGAGGCAAAACGGCAACTTTTGTACGAATTGAATTTTACAAGATTTTTAGTGCGTACTGTAGATTAATAAGATTTTTTATTATTATTATGATTTTAATATTGAAATGAATTTTTATACTCTTGCACCCAAAGGAATCGAATGGACAGAGTGACATGTTGAGTAGATTGAGACATAGTTCCTCAGTTTTGAGCTATCGCAATAAAATTTTGCACACGTTTTTCCTGAAGAATCTAGTTTCTCCGACCATATTCAGATAAGATCATATAGTTGCCATTCCCACTAAGCTATAAAAATCAATATAAAAATTTGCATGTTCATTTTCAAAATGTAAAAACAGCTGTGTTGGGTATTATAGCATCGAGGAGGAAGAAGTTTTTTCTTGCTTTATAACATTTCTAGTAATCTTTTATGTACCAATATTATTCTTCTAAATAAATACTTTCAACTAATTTAAAAAACGTTTTTAAACTTTTCGAACTTTCTATAAAAAAAAGGATTTCTACAAATAAATGCAGAAAAATATGAATATATTTCCTATTCCCATAGCAGTAATATTTTAAACCTTACCTTGTAGGAAATTATTACCTCAGAAAAATAAAATGCTTAATTTTCATACAATTTAAATTACATTTATTCGCCATTCGTAATTACTTGCTTAGAGTTTTTAATATATATATGCATGTTTTTATTGTTTACTAGTATTTTTGTTTGGTTTTCGTTTTTAATTTTAAATAATTTTCTGATATGCGCTAAACTAACGTTAGACGTTGAAATTGTTTGTTAAAGTTAAGAGAATCAATGCAAGGAATCTTTAATAGTATGTATGTATATATGTTTTTTTACAGATTTCTTGTGTAACTTATTTTCTTTAATACTATTTTTTTTTTTTTAAATATTTTTTGTTGCCTTTTTATCTTAGGTACATAACAGTTTAGATTTTACGCATGCTTAATTAAGTTCTGCTTGAATATGAAAAAAATCTTACTCGAAGAAACATTCAGCTTTATACGATTATATGAGAAAAACACACATCCAGACATACTTTGTCTAGATTTATTAGATTTCTTAGATTCGCCTTAAAGTTCTGCGTTAAGTATATGTGTGACTGTATGTACAGATGTAAGTATGTATTTATGATTGTGATATTTTAGGAAAGAAAAAGTGTTTGATTATTTAATTTTTAGTGAATTAGTTTTAGTAAGTAGCTTTCAGCAGATTCATTATTAGGTTGAAGTTCAAGTTAAGTACATTTAAAGTTTTTGAGTTGTATTTAATACTTAAAACGTCGAAAATTTTTCACACCAATTTTTATATTTATATTTTGTTTTAATTTGTTTTGAGAATGCTTATAAATGTTGCTTACTTTCGAACGGCCACAAATCTTGTTTTGCGTTTACAGTTATTTTATGTATTATTTTTTATGCATTAGAAAAGAAAGTTTCAGTTGCAAGCAATCACTTTTTATCAAAAGCATAAATTTAAAAAAAAAAATAATAATTGCAACAAAGTTTTTTTTATAATTTTTTTCTGTTTAAAAAATAACCATTAGTAGCCAGGCCCTTAAAATTATTACTTTATCTTATATTACATATACACATTTGAATTAAGTTATTTTTATACTCTTGCAAAATGTTGCAACAGAGCATAATATTTTTGTTCCTTTATTTTTTTTAAACTACAAAATCGTGTTTACTTTACCTAATTTCAATATTTATGTATAAAAATTATAAAAAATTAAATTTCGTTGTTTCTAT
>NW_017534630.1:379722-398822 GCF_001853355.1 Bactrocera latifrons
TATTCAAAATAATTAGTATTGAATTTTTCTTTTTAACAAATGAAGGTAGTAATGCTACCTCCAGCCTCTCCACCACCGCTGCACTGTCACCGCATGCACTGACTTTTTTTTTATAGTAGTTGCTTTAGTTCTTATCTATTTATCTAAAATAACGCATAACCTCAAATAATTCTAAAATATTTATGTCTAAGCGAATATCGTCTGAAAAGTAAGCCAAACTTAAACTTAGCTATGTAGATATGCATTGTGCTACGCTAGATTTGAACATTTCTTCTAAATAGTTATGTATGTATATTTCCGCTACGAATTTCGTTTAGATTTTTTGTTTAATCCTAAATGTTTGCACACCTTTTATTCAGCCTAAATTTTGATATGTTTTGGTTTGGTTCACTTGAAAGCGCAATAAACTGCGGCTCTTTCTAGCAGATGCCTCAAAGTATTTGCAGACTTGACTGCAATGCCTTTTACTAAGCTGCGTTTGATAATATTTAGCAGCCATTTATGTATTTTTGCAATACTCTGCTCGGCATAGCATACTTCTAGGCTCTGGTACTTAATTGCTTGTCTTTAATTTAATTGTAAATTTCTTAATTTATTTAATGCTTACTAAACTACTTTTGCAATATCCTATAAGAATTATATTTCGCCTTCCACACACACTTTCTTCTTTTTATTTCTTCCACAATATTACACACTTTCTTGTGAGTTTTATGTAATATTCTCACCACATCTTAAATTTGTAGATTACACCTTTTACTTGCTTAGAATACGCACACTATATTAATTAGATACATATACATATAGTTATTTTTTAATTTTTTTTTTTTTAACGTACTCACTTACTCGCTAGAAAATCACATTTAGTTGCTTAAAAAGTTCTTCACTCCTTATAATATCTGTTTATGTACTTTTGCGTTTTTGAATTATTTTTCTACTAAAAAAATATCGAAAAATCAAAAGGGATATATATAAAAAAAAAATCTTAAATTTTAACTGATGCATGTCGCCATACTCTTATATTTCAATTAAGACACTATTTTTAAAAAATTATAAAAAGTTCTTGGGGTTAATGTAATAATATATTCGATATGTTTTTGTTTTTAAAAAATACCCTTGATTTTGGAGTTTTCGTTTTATCTAAAAAAGTACATAATTCATATTGCTTTTCAATGCTTTTATTACAAAATTTTGAGCTTCATTATTTAAGGACAAATTTTTGGAAATCAGTATGTCCAGGCATATATAAAAATATTAAACTTATTTCGGGTTACATTTGGTGTTTTTAACTTGATTACGGATATGGATCAATATATATATATTTTTTTTGTAGTTTTCAACAGCGTGCTCTCATTACATATAGAATACACATAGATGAAATTTTTTATGCCTTCGGCGCTATAAGAACTTTAATAATGAACACTTGATTTGAATTTTATTAAAAGATACAAAATCAGTTTTTTTCTTGCCGGAAAATAACCAAACAGTTAGCCAAATCTATGAGTATAAAAGTCATATTATATACCCGATATACATATATGTACATATAGAAAGAGATATTCTCTACTTTGAAGAGGAAGAGCTAACGTTGTTTCCCAAATAATTTGAAGTCGGCTGTATGGTTGAATCAACATTTTTCGAACCAACGCGAATTCTCACAAATCGGCATTCAGAAACAGAGTTTTGAGCTTCAAAAATTTTTTTTTTTTACCTTTTTTTTACCTTTTTTACCTTAATCATTGTATAGGAAATACCATCAACTTTAATAACAACTTTTTTCAGCGACTCATTCGGCCGGTATCATGTCAGCAGTTGAGGAACTTTTTTTTGGCACCTCCAAAGACAGCGCATATTTATTTTTTATTATTATTTTCAACATTTCAAACATTCGATCGAGTACTTTCTTTAAAGAAAAAATCACGAAAATCACCTAATTTTTCATGGGTTACACTGGTATAGCCCCTTAAGCCAAGTCTGCAGTATAACACTGTTATTGCATGAATGCAACATAACTCCTGTGGTTCGTGGTGGGCGTAGCACCGTCTTCATATATCTGTAAAAAGGTACCTATCTCACACGCCGCCGCAGCTATGTTAACAAAATTTGCTGAGAAGACTTTTTTTTAACAGCTCCTTTGAGGGTGTGCAAATGAATGATAACCCCGCCCTTTAATTTTCTCACGCAAATAGTCGTATGGGAAACGGTGGTTGACAATAAGCGTGATACCGTTTACTTATAGGCGGAATCCTATATTTCATTAGTTACTCGACACATTTCAAACAAATTTGATGCTCAACGTTACCCGAACATTCTTATGCTATAGTATGAGAGTCAATGTACAACCACGCCTACTTTTCACATACAACAATTTTAAGTTCCATCTATTTTATTCATTTCAGAGTATACATATACATACATCGAGAACCACAATTTATACGAACTCATGTCTAAAAATTGACAAAATTGGACTGCAACTTTTATAATTC
This sequence comes from Bactrocera latifrons, assembly GCF_001853355.1. Classification (NCBI taxonomy): domain Eukaryota; kingdom Metazoa; phylum Arthropoda; class Insecta; order Diptera; family Tephritidae; genus Bactrocera; species Bactrocera latifrons. The sequence continues at coordinate 382,206 of NW_017534630.1, forward strand.
TCAAAGACCGAATATGTGGACTCCAGTGCTTAAGACGGACTTTGCAACGAAATTATTGGTCAATCTTTCAGGTATTTAGTACGTTTCCAAAGGTATATTTTTCTGTTAGTAATATGTCCATGGGTCAAAAATGCTTAAAATTGAGTCAATACTTCCTTAGCAGCCATACACCTAATGTGGCCATTTCCGACATTCCAATATATTTTAAACAATTTACTTTATATGTCAATTTGTGTAAAAATTATTAATCAAATTATTATTTTTTTCTTAATCACCAGCTGAATTCGATCTAAACTTCTTAACCTCTAATACGAGGGCCGCCTTTCATATTTCAGGCTTAGAGAAAAATAATATTAATCTGCTAAAATCGTCGTTTTGTTTTTTAAAATATTTTTCATTAAGAACTATACATTTTCGAATGTGTTTGAACCAATTGTCGGAGCTCGTTTGACACTCTGTTCAATGTTTCTACAAAACATGCATTAAAAACGTTGATTTCTTCATTAATTTTTTACGTAAGGGTATAAAAAAGTCACTCGGCGATAAATCAGAATTTTAGGGGGACTTAACCATCAAATAGATGTTTTAAGTGCTCAAAAATACAATTTTTTCATTCAATATGTGAGAGATCGCATTGTTGTGGTGAAAACTGAAGCGTCTTCGGCGGTTGGTTTTCCTGACTTCTTGAATGACAACTGTGAAAAAATGGTACCACTCAGAGCTTACTTACGTCGAATGTAAAATATAAGAACGTGAAAATATGCGCGACTTACTACGATTTTTCAACTGTACTGAATATTTTGAGTTACTGTAAAACACAGAAATAGCGCTTGTGGGTTAAAAAGTAAATATTGAACACTTACGCAACACATTTCAATATAAAGTTTTGTCAGCACCTGAAAATATGCCTCCAGTTTCGATGTTTGAAACTTGGGAAAGGATAAAATGTTCGATTCCACCCGAACTTAGCGCTGCCTTACTTTTTTGAATTATTTTACCACACTGTTGATGTTCTAATTAACACATGTATGGCTGCCATACTAATTCGGTTGCCAATAATAATATTTAATTAACCAACACGTGACCATAGACTACAAACAAAAATTTGAATATGCCATTTCGCAAATTATTTACTGTTTTGCATGTCAAATGACCAAATTTATATATGCCGTTACTAAGGTTGGTGTTTGAACATTTTTGGCCAATAATGAAATTTCAAATTGGATTTACGAATATAAAATATATATATTAGAACACAACAAAAACAGCTTGGAGCATTACGTAATCGAAATTATACATTAAAATTTTCAGAGAAGTAATTGGAATAAAAATTATCACTTTTCTTCCATTTTTTCCATAATTATTTTAGTTTGTTTTGTTCGAGTAATATTTGCGAAATTCTTTTTGCATATTTTGGTACACAGAAATATTTCGGTTTATTAATTTAGTCATTAAAGTTGTATGCCTACTGTCGTTTTGTGGTTTTCTAATGCTTAAAGTTTTACTGACACATACACATAACTGTATATATGTATGTAGCTATGTATATGTAGCATATATGCATTTGTTCATGATATGTATGACATTTTCGCATAAATTTTCATATTTTCTTTTTTTACTTCTGAATTTGATATGTTTGCTTTTGCGATGAAGTCTCAAAGGAATATAAGTATTTTGTAGATATGTTTTGTTAGATATGTGCATGTTTCGATTTTGATAAATCTGGTTACATAAATTATCCACACGCCCGCTTTCACACCTCCAAGACTAAACCTCACACTTAATGTAACGCATTTAAAGTTTCTGATAAATATGTAAAAATGTATGTATTTGCGCTTATATCCATGACAAGTGTGAGGCGCGCACATAAATTATATTTTGTAACATTTATGCACACCTTGGGTTTCGTACTTTTTACTGTGTCTGTCTGTTGCATTTATGCGATTTCGTTTTGACGTGTAAAAATCAGTTTTGCACAACACAAAAAGTAAATAACGGTCTCTTATTACATTCGCAACATGCATGCGCATACATCTATATATATTATTATGCATATTCATTCGTATTCGTTCTCACTCGCATTCTCACTCGTCGCTGATACACTTAAATATCTTCTATATCCATTTGTACACATCAATCTTTCGAAAATGCTTGCAACACCTTTGAAGTGTTGCAGCAACTTGCATTTTTTATCGAGATCATGTGCATTTAACCTGGCATATATGCATATGTGTTTGTGTGCTTAGTTGTATATAAATATTCATCAACGCTTATTACATACATATACCATTTATGAGATATGTTCAAACTTGAGTCAGAATGAAATTTTAAACTATTGGTTGGCCTTATTTTGATTTTTCGCAGTCAACTTCACACTTAATTGCTTTATAATATAATTACATAAATTTGAACCACTGATCCAGTATAGCTTTCTGTCAAAACACAATTCGGAAGATTGTTGAAAGATTAAATTTATTCAACGTAAATATGAATTAATCTAGGGTTAATTTCGATGTATGACACATGGGGTCCTCATGTTCTCACAGAACGAAATTGTCATTTCAATGACTCTGATTGGTTTATCAACCGTCAAAAAACTGGTCCATTGTTGAAGCGCCATGTTACTGGCGTGGAACTACATTAAAAATTGCGTTAAGGTTACTAATTCCTGTCCTAATTCTGTTCGAACTAAATTTCTGAGAAATGTCCACACTGAGCAGGAAGGCTTAGAAGATAAAATATAATATGTAAAGCGCAAAAGATGAAGGAAGAACTAGCTCAGGTCACCTCGTAGGCTGCTGGTCAACAAAAAACAGGTAGACAACATTACCTTTTTTTAGTGGGATTTCAAAGGTATCGTTTATTTTGCGCTTTTCCCCGACAATACCACGATTAACTCGGAAGTTTATTGTGTTTAGCTGGAAAAATTGTTTCACTAAGATAATATGAAGCCACATACAAGTTTGATGACTCACCAAAAGCTTTTGCTGCTTGTATGGGCTGAGCTACCAAACCCAACATATACTCCAGACTTAGCAACTTCGTACTGTTACTTGTTCCGGTTTTTGCAATATTTTTTTTGGTTGGAAAAACTTTCACCTCAAAACAGGTGTCAAAAGCCACTTAGAATAGTATTTTGCCTGCAAGGATCAAAAATACTATGAGGGTGGGATCAATTTATTGCCCAAAAGATGGCTAAAGGTATTAGATTGAAATGATGAATACATAATTTTATAAAATGTTGTGGACGTCGCTATATTGTCTGCCTTTACCTCAGATGGTGAAATTACTTAATTTTTTGAGCTCTGCTTCTTTGAGATAATCTTTTCACACAATTAGCAGCGGAATACCAGGTTATATAGGATGCTTTATAGGCGTTACTCAAACGTAAATGGGAAAATCTATACAATATGTTGTGAAATTATTTAACTAATATGGTAACTTTTGCTGTTTGTTATCACCGTTCTTGGCACTTTGCGTATTTGCCAAGAAATGTTACGTATTTATTTCATAGAATTTTATAGTAGATATTTGTCCAACGTGACTGTAACTTACGAAGACCATCTTGTTGGGTATAAATTTCATTACTTTTGAGAGCAATATCTCACTATAGTTTGTTTGGATGGAAGTTGGTCACCTGGTGCTAAGTTTTCTCCATAGAATATTAGCTTGAGCAATTCATAAAGAAGGCTGTATTGGGGGCTGGTTGACAGCTCCGTTTCTGGATGTGATCTGATTGCCAAAATCTCATTGCAATATCATGACTTCAACGCTCTATAATACTAAGCATAGATATTGTGATGTGGAGAAACAAAAATTCGTGAGTGATTGATGACAGAGGTAGCCTCTGATTTCAACAGTAAATAAGATAATTTGTTATCCTTTTTGCTGCCTTACTTTGGAACAAATCATTCGAAGAGGGTCAAGAACGGGTTGATGAACCATGATCAGGACAGCCATCAACCTCAAGTGATAATCAACACGTCAATAAAATTAAGAGATTGGTGCTGGAAAATCGAATTAGATTTTAAAAACTATGCACAATGTCTTACTAGTTTTTGCCCATAGCTTTATATTACAAGCAAAAGTTACTTCAAAAATAAGAAACTGAAAAAAAAAAAAATATTATAAAAAAACTGTTAACTAGTAAACATATTTGCTGAAATGAAATGAAAATAATCTACTATTTTTGTTTAATTTTAAAATATAATAAATAAAAAAATGTTTCTGAATTAAATTTTTACACTGCAAATATTCTGTTTACTTTCCGCATGACTGCCTAAATCCTTTATAAACACGTTTTTCGCGGTAATTTATATACAAACATACACATATACATATATATGCTAACATTGCAACTTGCTTTTTCAGCAAATATTATATATATGCACTTTTTATTCCCGAGCAAAGGTTCATTGCACAGCATTCACAGGCGCGCCAACAGGACATCGTTAACGCACGCACACGCACTCATACACTGACACTTACCGAAACATGCCGACTTTTGCTTAAAAGAAATACTTAAATTTTAAACTTAATGCAGCAACTTTTGTGTTTGTGTGTAGATCGCTCTGTAGAATACCTCWAAGTCTACTTAAGCTTAGAAATATTTATCGTAAATAATTATTTCTTGCTTATAAATGTACATGTGTGTGTGTGTAATTTACATACCTGCGTAAACTGTATAATATATGTGTTTTTGTGTATTAAAATTAATTAATTAACTGAAATTTGTTTTCCCATCAGTCCTTAATTCTCAATTACAGCTACTGTTGGTCGCCAATTGCTGGTCTCACTTTGTGGTCGCTTTCAGGTGGCGCTCCTTGTTTTCACACACCACACAAACGTAGCAGCGCAAATGTATGTGTGTGTGGGTGCATGTACTAACCGTTAAGCGATTGTCCTGCAATTGCTCTAGTCACAACTCTATGCACACACACACACACACAACTACACTGTGCCGTTTTTAGTGGTTGTTCTTTTGTGTGCAGCCTACTCTTCCGGCCAGCCAAGATCCTCACCAACCAATTCATAGAATCGTTGATTATGCTCGGCAAAGAACTTTCGCAATTTGGACACGACCACAGGATCAACATGTGGATGCTTGCGTCCTTTCGTTTCACGTAAGCATCGGTCACCGCTGTCGTAACGCAAACAGTAGAAGCCTTTTGTCTCGTTGAAGTAGAAATGACTGTTGGTCACACGATGCTCGATGCCTTTTATGCCGCATTCAACGTGGTGTCAGCGTTGGTGGTGATGTTGTTAATGTTTTTGGTTGCAAGCGGTGTGTTGGAGTTGTCCAAGTTGCCGAGGTAAGTAATTGCAGAGGCCGCAATATGAAAATTTAATGCGTTGCAGTTGGCAGCAGCAGCAGGTAACGCCACCAACCGAAGTAGCATGTGAAGTGTCAGCATTGCAGTAGTCCGTAATAATTGTATGCAAGGAAGAGAAAATGCATGAAGTTAGTTGTGGTTTTTTACAATGTGAAAGCGACACAGTTAATTGCGAGTTTTGTGTGATATTTGAGGTGAAAAAATATGAGCATTCATGCAGGGAGTATGAGCAACATACATACATGCATCTATATATTTATATATGTGTAATGCGTATAAAGCTAGGTTTCGGGTGGTGAACGTTGAGACTTTCTTCAGCTTCACATATTTTATGAATGGAATTGTTAATTGTATATGTATATTTGTATGCTTAGTGGTGCATACATATATATGTACATAATATGCCAGAAATTTCAGACTGTCTAAACGAACACACAACTGTTATAAATGAAGTAAATTCGTATAATGCAATAGAAGGCGAAAATAATGTGATTACTCTCAAATGTTGAGCTTCAACAAAGAAGTTCTTTTATATTTTGTGTGCGGAGTCAAATTTCTGGTGCCGAAACGTTCAGAATTTTGAAAAAGACTGTCGGTGATTATTATTTGTCGCGAGCACATTCCTACAAATTAATCAAAGAGGTTCGAGAACGTGTTGACGTCATCCACATCAACTGACACCATCGATCAATAGTCAGAGATCTTACCGACATTTTGGAACATCATTTGAGCCTAAGAAAAGTGAAAACACAAATTTCCAAAATCCATAATATTTTTCGAAAAATAGCGTCACGTTAACGTCTGTGAAATAATACTTTCCAACCACCAAGATATTAGATGATCAAGCGACCGAATATTGTGACAAAGGTGAGCCAAATTCGAAAAAGCCACGCCATAGCAGGTCAAAAATCAAGACTCTGTTGCCAATCAGTCAACAAAGAATATTATTTAAGTATTATGCGTTATTTGCGCTAAAATATTAGTAAACCAGGGCCGAAATTATGGCCGACAACTCTTGGATTTTGCACCACAATAATGCTCCGTCGCATACTGCATTGGTTCATCGCCACTTTTTCGCCAAATTTTCAACCAATATCTTGCCGAAACTACCTTATTCGCCTTATTTATCTCCATGTCACTTCTGGCTATTAAGAAAACTGAAACAATCCCTCCGAAGAAACGCGCATCGACGGCTATTCCGGAAATTGACTAAACAATTCTATCGAGGATTGGAAAAAACGGTGACACAAATTTATTGGGATTAAAAGGAATTGAGAAAGACGACTTAGATTTAGAAGAATAAATTAAGAATTTCAAAATTGTGAATAAAGTCTTACTGTTTTTTGTTCATGGTATTAACGTACTGAATACGGTAATGTTACATTAGCCTTTTTTATTTAACATAAAACCTACCAGAATTTTCATTTACGAGAGGAACTGAATTCTTTTAAAATATTATGTCTCAAAAAATATAAAGCATTTTTTTTCCATCTTTTCAGCATTAGTTTTGTAATTTGTAATTTGCAATTGAGAAGAAAATAATTGTTTCTGAGTGTTTTTCTTTTATTATTATTATTATTTTTTTTTTTCTTTTTTTTTGAAGAGATATTCTAGTTAATAAGTAAATAAAAATAATAAATAAATAAAAAAGTTGTTTACACAAGGACATGAACTGGACGACTCAGTTTGTGTGGGAGGTATACCATATGGCATAGTGGTCCGATATCGGCGGTTCCGACAAAGAAATAACTTCCTTGGAATAAAAAGGCTAGTGCAAAATTTTAGATCGATGTCTGCGCGACTAGTTCGCATATGCCATAGACGGAAGGAAATACTACAGGCGGAGATTGCTAAATTAACTCAGCTTATCATGCTGATCATTTACATATACATATGTATGTATATATGTGTTATAGGATTTTAGAATTTTCCATTTGGGTGCTGCAAACTTCATAATTAACTCATTAAATATATATATAAATATGAACACATAACCACGCTTGTATTTCCTAATTATACTTAAGTAATTAACTCCCCGAATCCGAAGTTCATATTGCAGGAGAGAAATGTACGCAAACTATATTAGCAAACTTCAAATGTATTAGCACTTCGTGAGCTTTATTTAATTTACAAAGGCATAATCAAATATATATATATATATGTATATAGATATATCAAGACTTCACAGACAGCAACAATAAATTTGATGTAATATTAATGCTTATTGCTAGCAAGTGAATATCATGCAACTACACGAATTTATAATTGTCCATCTTCAGAATCAAAATTTACTTCTAAAATATGCGCATCAAATATCTCCTTGCAACGTTAAAATTTGATTTGAATTGCCGTAGATATTCATATACATACGCGTACATATAAACTGGCACTTCGGTACTACTGCATTTGACTGATTGATTGTTATTCGCTGCTCAAATACACTTAGCTGTGCGCAGATGTATATACAAATGGGTGCGTAGCTATCTATACATTAGTGTGCATGTTATCATTTGTGTATAGGAGAACTGAAATTTGATGATGGCTATGAAGTTGGAGTTATACCTTAAAGAGTAAATTATGCGAAAAATTGAATCGAGCCTTTTGAAATAAGGCAGCTTTACCAATTCTAGAACATTATTTTTTTCCAAAATACCACATTGTTAAAATTCGCGACTATAATGAGTAAAACTAACCATTTCGTTTTGCTTAAGATTATATGAGAATTCTAACTTTTTTTCATGGAAGGGCTATACGTTATGATTTTAGGTTATTAATTAACATAATATATTTAAATAAGTCCCGAAATTTATGAAATAGCCGTGTCGAATTTAAGCTCAACACTTCAATATACCATATATTACAAGTATAATATCTAGAAATAAATTTATTCTTTCGCATTGAGTGCTATGATTTACTTTGAAAATCTAGACTTATCCGATTTAGGTCAAACATGCGTCATTCTGGTTCATAACTTGTTGTCATTGCGAAAGATATATTTGTTATTAAAACCCTCGTACCTATTGAAAAAGTACTATGATAGAAACAGATAGTAATCACTTGCAGCCATGTCTGAACTAAAATATTAATGCATAAAAATCGCCCAACCCTTTTAGAGCACTGTGGGTATGTGTGGTCGGTGCTTTCCTGATAAAAATTCCTCTGTTATTGGCTACAGATGATTCCTTAATTTCCAAGTACTGACGGTGCAGGTACGAACTAAGACGAATTAAAAATTTGTCTGTAGTGTAGCAGCTCATGACTCTCTACGGATTCCAATTCCAGCAAATCCTTGCTGACCAACAATCCTTCCTTGATTACCCTTTGGGTCAGCTCATCGTAATTCGACCACAACAGTTCTCAACTAACTTTGTCATAACTGACTCATTTTCTTCATCTTTAACTATTTGCTTAAACATTTGTAGGGATTTTGTCAGCAGCAGATGGAAATTGAATAGGGTCTATAAGTTCTGTTTGCATTAACTTGTGTGGCATATATAAACTCAGCTAACCAATGCTTATTTCACAATTTTTAGTTTTTCTTTTTTTTTTGTATTAACTGTGATTTTTTCTTGTATATAGACTCAATTAAGTTGTTCCAAAAGCTGGTTAGGATGTTTTATGCAATGTTTAGTTACTGCGCTAATGAAATACTGCTGGACAATATAATTGCTGTGGCAAATATTTATTACGTCATCGATATATTCAATAACTAGCCTTATAAAGGGTAGTGCTCTTTTCATATCAAAATTACCACAATAAAATTGACGAAATGAAAATTGCACATGATTCACTAAGGAGTGTATCAGAGCCATTTTCATCCACGCAAACAAAAACTGTCTGCATTTCTTTACAAGGAAATGTAATTTTTTTACAAGTCGATCGCATTTATACTGAGTATTAAAGCCACACCTAGGAAAAATAATGGATTTTTTTCGCCCGATCTTGTATGAGATATCCCCTCTCAAAAAGATGCATGTCGTTCCCTTCAAAGTTATCCCACTTGGCCTCCAATCCCCGAAAAAATATAGCCTTCAATGTGCGTACCGATTCATGAATGTCTTCAATTCAAGTTTGCTGAATATACAGAAATCACACGGAGCTAAATCAGGCGAATATGATGGTTGCAAATTTGGCACAAGCTTACGATTTAGCGAAAAGCTTACGAAGAATCGTCCTATAATTTCGGCCTCTTTTTACGAATAGCTTCACGCACTTAAATTGTAATCCTTGTTGACGGTTTGGCCGGTCGGAAAAACTACGGAGTACACCACACCTCGATAATCAAACAAACATTGTCCACATAACCTTGATTTTTGACTTGCTTTGACATGGTTTCTCGGCTAAGGGTCACCTTTGCCACGATATTTGGCCAACAGATCATCTGTTTCAGGGTCGCAGGCATAGTTCCAAAACGCTTCGCTATTAATAATACGTTATATGACATTCAAACTATCTTCATAAGTCTTATCCCGCAAGTAGGGTTTCAGTCTATGAAGAGTCAAAAATCAACTTTTACTGAAACAACTGATACCAGGAGAATTTCAGCGATCGGTAAATATAAATACAAAGCTGGAAAACACTCTTTGTCATAAATATTAATGATTTCAATTAATGTTTTTGACCATTTCCCATCTAGTATCCTCGAGCAGAATTTCATACTTCTAATAAAACAGGGAGTTTTATATTGTAAATTGTATAGAAACTTCAATATTCTTCAAATACAGTAGAAACATACTGTAGTTTTTCTTTTGTTAGATAGTTCCAGCATATATATCATTACTATTCAGTCAATATACCGCTGAAAGCATCATATATGGTATACGTATGTGCAGACGAAAATAAATCCATGTGAAATTCCAAATCATTGAATTGCATTAGTAAGTATGGTTAAGGTGCAACTCATCCTGCATCGCCTATTATTTACTATTGCCGTTGGGAAGCAATCACGTGCTGTCACCCATACGGCGGGCGGGTAGAACGCGCAACATAGCGGCTTGCTGTAATATACCTACACTATAAGTATTTAATGAAAACACGTACACACTAATGCCTTTAGTTGTGTATGTACATATGTGTGTAAGTTTGCACATGCTTTCAATACACTTTAATCAAATTAGGGCAACACAATTAGCAAAATGTATCAGCAGACATTCACACAGGCACACTTACACATACACACACGTGGTGGCAGACAGGAAGTAATTGTGTGGACAAGGAGTAGATGACTATATGTATATATCAATAGATGTAAGGTGAGGGTGGTGAGGCCGTTTCCGATTTGCCGCCACCAACTAACGACTTACCTAAGAACGTTTCGATGCGCTTCAATTGCGAAACGGGGTCCTCAATTAATCGATCACCATTGACAACGAGTAATTGCTCGCGCGGGAAGACTTCCAGCCAACGATGCAAATGCAAATGATATAGAGATATGGTTAGCGGACGATAGGACTCATTAACCGTGCCATTGGGGAATATGGCTAGCTCCTCGAATGATCTATGAATATAAAAAAGCATAAAAGAGAAAGTGAAAAAATGGCAGAGAGAGAGAGAGAAAGAGGGTATGTGCATAATTGTGTATTTATGTAATTTAGTTGTATATACTATATATATAACATTTACATATGTATATGTACACATATACTTAATGCTGCTTTTCATGTTACGTATACGCCATGTTGCCTCTGCTGTGTGCCTGCATACACAACCGCCCACTTATTGCTGCATAGAAATGCTATAAGCGTTAAGCAAAACATTTTTGTTTTCGCTCAATTTAAATTGAACGGCAACACGCGCTTATTTTATTGAATTAACAAATTAAAATGAATGTCGCGTCTGCTCCATTCATTTAGTGCCATGGCACAAACGTAAGTAACTTGTTATGGCGCATACAAACTCTGCGCTAACCAATGCTTGCCGTGTTGAATTTTTACAATTTTCTAACATTTTACATTTCATTTGTATGCAAAATAGACGGTGTGAGCACACTTCCTTTCTTTTCAGCATTTTATTACTATGTTTTCATAGCATACACTTTGGCGCCGCTGCCGCGTGCTAACACATACATAAACATATACAATTTTACACTTAGTTGCTAGCACTTACTTGCTTGCAATTTGAGCTGCTGCTGCTGCGGCGGCCGCCGAGCCAGGCGTTGGTGCCGTTGTGTGCGCGGATTCAGTAATACGATTCCGTGCCGCGCCACCGCCCTCATCGCCACCACCACCGCCGCCGATTGCATTATCATACACTGGTGCTGCTACATAGGACTTGCTCGTTTTGCCATAGAGTGCAATATGCTGGGACGCGCGCAGCTGCTGGTTCGTATAGCCTGCACCCGGTCCATAGCCAGAGCCGGCTGCATCGATGGCGCGGCCGCGTCGCCTCTGATAGCTGTTGGCGCTGTATTTAGCGGTCGCGGGGGATGGTGGCGCTGCTGCGGGTCCATCGGCTAGCGGCAGCGTGGCCGTGGCCGCGTGACTTCGTAATTGTGTGTAATCAGAAATGGCCCTTGTCACCGGTTCACGTACAATGAGCAAAAGTTTTATGCTGGCATTCATGGCGCGCACACGTTCCGGCACCTAAAAGGCGAAAGCGAGAGAACGCCGTAAGTAAAAATGTATAAATTAGAATTGCAAAACATTTAAAATGTGTATGCAGTTGGCTGTTTATATATGTGTGTGTGAGTTGCAAGTGTGTGTGTGCAGATGCCTGGTTGTAATGAGAGCAGAATTGAATTTGTCTTCGTTGGAGTTTCATTTTATTAGCTTTTCTCGATTTTCCCATTGATACTTTTCGCTTTGCTGCACATGTTTTTTCTTGCCGACAACTGGTGCCAAATTAATTTACTGTTTCGGGTTTCGCCTTCGCATATACTATACGGTTTGTGCTTTCAAATCGAGAGTGTCCAGTTGCTACTGCATGTTGTATACATACATAGTGCATAGTATATATATACATACATTGAGACAAAAAAGTACCGGGAAATTGTAATTTAAATTACCCGGGTAAATTACCTCCGATCTCTTCAAGTCATGAGAATATTAAAAAAGTGGATATGGTGCTTAAAAGCCGGCGGGGAAGTGTTAGAGAGATGGCAAGAGAACTCAACATTCGGGTATGAAAAGCCTTCTTGCTAGACTCGTTAAATCTGATTTTTTTTCAAAAAGATTACCCTACCTGTTACCTGTCTCTTTGGACATGCTTGATCGTGCGAATTTCGATCCCGCTCTCATAGAGGGCATTAAAACTGCCGATGAGACATGAGTTTATAAGTTTGACATGTAAAAAGGTCAACAATCATCGAAGAAGCGAGCCGAAGCCAAACAAAAAGCACACCAAAGCCGCGCAAGAATCAAGGAGATGCTAATTGTTTCTTTCGATATTCGTGGTTTGGTTTATCATAAATTTGTTCCAGAGAGACAGACGGTCTATAGGCAGTTCTTTTTGGCCGTTTTGAGACATTTGCCTGATGATTTTTTCCTTCTCACCAAACTGAATTTTTTTTTTCATTCCGTCAAAAAGATGAAACAAAATTTGCTGAGTTTTTTAAGGACCGGAAAAAACGTGTATTACATCTGGTGGGGGTTACTTAAAAGGCCACAGAATAAATATTGTTGAATAATTTAACATTTTGCGCTTTATTTATAATATCCGAGCACTTTTTTGTCACAATATATATATAAATAAATGGCAGTCTCCCGCTTACAAACTTAATAAGTTTGATGCGGGCACAACTTGTGCCTCACAACATTAACAACAACTACTGCGAGGATAAAAAATTAGTGCTGTGAGTAATTAAAGTGCCGCAGGTTGTTTCAGCCCAAGGCAGTAGCTCAAAATAAAAAGCTGTTAATAGTAACAGTAAAGTTATTCAGTTTCTAAAAAGCAAAACAGTAGATAAATCTGCACAACGGAGGTTTAAATATTTAATATGAACCATCAGCAGGCAATGGCAGATGAAGGAGAGTAAAGTTCAACCTAACAAGAAATAAATTCTCGAGAATGAATCGAAAGAACAAATTGAAAAATCCATATTTATTGTTTTTATATTACTATATGCTTTGTAATTAGATTCAGTTGTTTTACCGACTCAGTTGAGAGAACTGCTTTCAAGCTACATCGAAGGAATGTATTTAATTGAAAGTTAATGACTATGTGAGTAATGGTAGATCCCGCATGGCAACTCAATCATATACATTTTTTGGTTCAATCCATTGGTGATTTCAAGCACTATTTGATTGGGAGGATGCAATTGGCTAAATTGCATGAATTTGGCTTTGTTTTTTACTTCAAATTATTGCTATAAATTGAAAAGGGTCAATAACAGTAGCGTTGTAATGCATAATCTGAATATTGGAAGAAAGGAATAATAATCGATCTTTATATTTAAATTTATCTTCATCTTTATCTTTATCTCTATCTTTATTTTTAACTTTATCTGTATCTTTACCTTTCTTTTTTTACTTTTATTTTCACTTTACTTTTATTTTAATTTTTATTTTGATCTTTATCTTTATCTTTACATTTATCATTATCTGTATCTTTGTCGTGATCTTTATAGTTATTTTTATCTTTATCTTTGTCTTTAATTTTAAAATCTTTAATGATATTCCCAAAATGTGAGATTTTGCTAAAAATAAAAAATAGAAATGGAAACTCTATACCGAAAAACAGATCATTTAAATACTTCAAGACTTTATTTCACATTTCACAACCAAATTCCAACAAAGTTTAAAAAATCTGAATAAAAGAGAGTTTCGATTCATTTTGTGGAAACTTCATGACAGAAAAAAAAATGAATATTGCCTTGAATATTACTGAATGATAAAGAAATACAACAAACAACTAAAACTACTTCTTATCCAACAAAAATAAGTTATTATGCCATCACCCATCATTTTACGTTACCCTAATCAATCAGCAACTCACTCAGCTTGAATGCTTGCGATTAATTTCTTAATAACATTATTTCCACCGTTTCACACAAAACGCGATATTCGCTGATTATATCCCTCGACCACATCAAGCAACTAATTCTAATTAAAAACACTTAAAGGGCGCCGTGAATTCAATTTTCAAATGCCAATCCTCTGAACAAAAGCATGCAAAGAACATGCATACAGCAACAGAAATAATAAAATTGAAAAAAAGCATTTATACATATTTTTAATGCACGCAGAAGAATATTCAATCGCCGTTAATGCATAAATGTTTCAAGGACAAACGCTCATCCTGCAAATACAAGCGGTTGCTAATTGCTGACCCTAATATCCGTTGAATAGTCTCGACAGCGGCGTTATGTCATAAACGTTAGGTTGAATGCATAAAATTGGCTTTCGAGCGCACCCCCTTTTAGTTGCTTTGTGGTGCATGAACTGGATCGGCATGAAAAAGTGCCTTTGTCTAGCATATAATTAGGCGCTGACAACTCGATTTGCTCTTTCACTGGCTGGCCAATGCACTGCCTGCCTTTGGCTGCGACTGACAAGCACAATAACGATAAACAATTATAAAACCAAGCGGAAAAAACATAATAAAAGAGAAGGCAATGGAAGGTTGGCATGGCAAGGAGTGCATCTAATCGGGTCAAACTAACGTAGACAAAAGAATTATGCGGCCAACTTAATTAAATGAAATATTTAATAAGAGCGCACAGACAGCTGGCAGCTACCAGAGTAATGAATATCAAAGCAAATCAAAGCACAGATGAGCTGGCACAGACAAAAATCTGCGAAACATAAGAAATCTTTAAAGCCAAACTACTCAACTACAGTATATTTCTTGCTTATTGTTTATTCAGCTCCAAAATATAATATATGCAACAAACGCCTCATTTGTATTGTGTGCTGAAAAGTTGCAAATTTAATGTCTGGCAACAAGTGAGCCATTTAAGCCACTCAATTGCCGCAACCAGCCAAGCAAGCAACCAGTCAGGCAGCCAGGCAGTCAGACACTCAGTCAATTTGGCCATTGAGTTCGCTTATGCAGACTCAGGCAGCCGTTTGTGCAGTCATAAAAAGCAAATATATTACTCGACAAATTGAACTCAATTGAGACTCGGTAGACATGTAAATTAATTGACAGCTAACGGTGTTTGCCAAAAAGCATACAAAGCTGGGTGAGCATTTTGAGAATACCCGTTTGTGTCAGCCAACGTTTTGGCAGACTAAGGCATAAGAAAGCTGTGGTGAAAGCTTGCCAGAATTTGGTGAAATGAATTTTAGTTGCTTTTGAATTGACATCTTCTTCGAAATATGTATATATGTAAAGAATTGTGTATTTATGAGGTTATAACTAGAAATTCCAATATTTCCAGCAAGCTTTCGACAGTTTAAGGGATGTAAGCTAAATATCATATGAATTACATACACAGCGTGGTTTTAAAACCAAACTATCTGTTATCAAGTTTAACGGGTTATACGAAGTTTGTGCATTCTTCACCTGCAACCTAGAGATATAGTATATGTATACTGATATTTTATATTTTTAGTGGAAATTATTATAAACTAAGTTTTTAAACATGTGGTTTTCAATAAGACAATACCTTTTTTGGAGTGGGTATTTTTCACAGCTTTTGCCTAATTTATACTTAGTCTTGTTAGCCATATCATAATGACCATACTTACCACGGAACAACAGCAGAAAATCATAGAAATTTATAACCAAAATGTTGATAATCATAAGTCAAAGTCGCACAGCAGAGTCGGTAATTCGAACAACCATGAATCGGTTTCCCACTACCTATAATATATTGGATAATGCGCATCTATAGAGATGCCAAATGTTAAGCACGAAAGCAAGCGGTGGAGTAAATTATCTATGTAAGAATGAATCTCTGTAAAATGAGGATTATGGCGATCCTTCTAATAGAAGATTTTTTCTAAGAAAATTGATTTTCGGTCTTACAAAATCCTATTCGTGCAGAAATTGAATTGAGATGACCACAGATTCCAAAACGAAGTTTCAGTAATGAAGCTCACTTGTGGTTGAATGAGTATTTTAATGAAAAAACTTGTCAATGTTGGAGTGATGATAATCCACAGACAATTGTTAAAAAACCCTTACGTTCTTGAAATGTCACTGTGTGAGGGAATGATTATCTCTTATATTCATCCATAGGAACGCTATAATAAAAAATATAAATTCATGATTAATGAATTTTTCGCGCCTGGATTCTTCTTCTTGACTGGCGTAGTCACCGCTTACGCGATTATAGCCGAGTTAACAACAGCGCGCCAGTCGTTTCTTCTTTTCGCTACGTGGCGCCAATTAGATATTCCAA